>NC_092419.1:77537636-77840666 GCF_040894005.1 Engystomops pustulosus | reverse complement strand
CAGGATTTTGCCTTTTTTATGAAAATGTGAAACATCGCACCTAACGTTCAAAGGCCCATAACATCCTACAAAAATAAGAGGATGCCTAAAAAACCATGTCCACATAAATTAGACATTTAGTGAATGTTAGTTATTAAATTTTTTTGCGGTTATGACTATGTATGGAAAAAGTAGAACATTTTGAAGTTCGAAAATCAAGAATTTTTCCAAATTTTCACCAAATATCTGATTCTCTCATAAATACAGGCAGTCCCCGGGTTACATACAAGATAGGGACTGTAGGTTTGTTCTTAAGTTGAATTTGTATGTAAGTCGAAACTGTATATTTTATCATTGTAGTTCCCGACAATTTTTTTTTTTTGCCCCAGTGACAATTGGAGTTTCCAATTGTTTTGCTGTAATAGGACCAAGAATTATCAATAAAGCTTCATTGCAGACAATTTTAAGCTGATTATTGCAATCTGGGACTATTTTAAAGCATCCAGAGAGCTTCACCAGAGGTCACAGTGGGCAGAGGGGTCCGTCTGTAACTATGGGTTGTCTGTAAGTCGGGTGTCCTTAAGTAGGGGACCGCCTGTAAATGCAAAACATAACACCAAAATTTTTCAACTAACATGATGTACAAAGCGTCACGAGAAAACAATTTTAAAATAGTGACACAGGGCAGATTTGAAAAAATGGGCCGTGTCAGGAAGGTGAAAAGTGGCTTCAGCGTTAAGGGGTTAACTAACTATATTCACCCCTACAATAACTATATACCCCCCAATAATAACTATGTGCAGTTCAAGGTAAAATAATAAAATTATACTTCAACTACCTCCGTTTCCCCGATGCGCGCCTCGTCTTCTTTCGTCTCGGTTATCCTCGGAGGTGTCCCAAGATGGCGGCGCCCCGCTGGAGTTGCCGGCGCAGTGTGTGACGTCACATAATGCGCCGACTTATTGTTCCCTGGCTCTGCCATAGGCTTAAGTCGGGGCGCCCCATTTCCTGGCCTGTTCAGCGAGGACTCAAGTACACAGTGGGCGAATCGCCCACATTTGGTGGGGGCCCCTTTAAGAGCAGTAGTAGTGGGGGCCCTGGGCTCGCGCCCCACGCCCCCTCCCCTATGATCAGGCCTTGGGTCTGACCAGTGATTTGTATAAGGGCAAAACTATGTCCTTATCTTGAGAATCTATTCCTCTCTTGCTACATCCCATAATTTTATTTGCTTTAGCAGCAGCTGCCTGACTCCGGTCACTAAAATTAAGTTTAACATCCACCAATACCCCCAAGTCTTTTTCAGCTCCAAGTTTACCAAGTAATTGACTGTTTAGAATATAATGTTGTTTCCATGGCCCAAGTGCACAACTTTACATTTATTGACTCTCAACCTTATCAGCCATTTCTCCGCCTACTCCTCAAGCTTCCACAAATCCCTCTGTAATGCTGTACTTTCAGCCTCAGTGTGTGACTGACTAAATCCTTTTTTCCCACTGTATGTACACATACTGTGATGTTACCATGTACAGACAGTCCCCGGGTTACATACAAGATAGGGTCCATAGGTTTGTTCTTAAGTTGAATTTGTATGTAAGTCGAAACTGTATACTTTACAATTGTAGTTCTAGACAAAAAAAAATTCTGCCCCAGTGACAATTGGAGTTTTCATTTTTTTTGCTGTAATGAGACCAAGGATTATCAATAAAGCTTCATTACAGACACTTTACAGCTCATCATTGCAGTCTGGGACTATAGTAAAGCATCCAGAGAGCTTCACCAGAGGTGAAAGTGGTAAGAGGATCTCAGTTGTCAAATGCCAAGAGGAAGATGAGAGACACCAGACCCAACAAGACAAGCTAAAAGCTTATACCAGTGATGGCGAACCTATGGCACGGGTGCCAGAGGTGGCACTCAGAGCCCTTTCTGTGGGCACTCAAGCCAACAGCCAAGGACAGAGTTCACCAAACAGGAACAAATCCATTAAATCTTCCTGCAGTCCTATGCTGCGCACAGCACTATTTTACAGCGACACTTCATTGACTGTTTGGAACTGCTTGAAAAGTGAGAATGTGTTGAAAGAAGTGCATTATCTTTGGAGGTCCTCCTGCTGGACCCACCATTCTTCCTAAACAGAGAGACCCTGGAGAGAAGCTACAATGATAGTCTTAATTTGCCCACCTTGATTCAATTGTATTGGTGGCCTCAGGCGGCCGATACAATTGAAGAAGTGGAAGAACAGGTAGAAATAAGTTACTGTTTAAAATGGCACATTGGCACATAAGGGTACTAAGTGGGTTTTGGTTGTAGTTGGGGCACTCGGTCTCTAAAAGGTTCGACATCACTGGCTTATATCAAAGCAACCTGGGCTTCCAAAACACCTCTGCTGATCGCCTCCATGCCACACCGCATTGATTCAGTCATTCATGCAAAAGAAGCCCCTACAAAGTATTGAGTGCATTTACCATACATACTCGAGTATAAGCAAGCCCGAGTATAAGCCGAGGCACCCAATTTTAACACAAAAAAACTGGGAAAACCTATTGGGGCAGATTTACTTACCCGGTCCATTCACGATCCAGCAGCGCCTTCTCCGCGGTGGATTCGGGTCTTCCGTCGATTCACTAAGGCAGTTCCTCCGACGTCCACCAGGTGTCGCTGCTGCGCTGAAGTCCGCCGAGGTCTGCCGGAGTTCACGATCCTATTCCTGGTGAAGGTAAGCGCGTGTCAAGCGCCATTTTTTATTTTTTTTTAAATGCAGCGGTTTCTCCGAATTCGTCGGGTTTTCGTTCGGCCACGCCCCCTGATTCCCTTCGCGTGCAAACCGGCGTCGATGTGCCACAATCCGATCGCGTGCACCAAAAACCCGGGGCAATTCAGGGAAAATCGGCGCAAATCGGAAATATTTGGGTAAGACGTCGGGAAAATGCGAATCGGGCCCTTAGTAAATGACCCCCATTGAGTCAAGTATAAGCTAAGGGTGGGAAATGCATTGCTCACAGACACCCCCCCCCCCAGTATATAGCCTGCCAGCCCCTGTCTCCCAGTATATAGGCTGCCAGCTCCTACAGTATATAGCCAGCCCCCCACCCACCCGGTATATAGACTGCCAGCCCCTGCCCCCACTGGTATATAGCCTACCAGCCCCTGTAGTAAATAGCCAGCCCCCTGTAGTGTATAGCCTGCCAGCCCCTGCCCCACCAGTATATAGAATGCTAGCCCCTGTAGTACATATCCTGCCAACCCCTGTAGTACATAGCCACCCCCCAAATATATATCCTGCCAGCTCCTGTACTATATATCCAACCCCCACCAATATATAGCCTGCCAGCCCCTGTAGTATATAGCCTCCCAGCCCCCTGCAGTACATAGCCTGTGAGTCCCATAGTATATAGTCTGCCGGACCCTGCCCCTAGTATGCCAAGCTTTTAATTGAAAAAAAAAATTAACACTGTACTCACCTTTGCGACACATCCTCTTCTTGCTTCGGATCCTCTTCTTACCATCTTCTTCAGGTCCTCTTTGGGTTGTTCGGCTCTCTTTGGATCAACGCGCTCGGCCGGCACACACAATAACTTCAGCCGCTTGCCGATGTCATTGTTTGTGAGCCGCCGGCATGGTGAGGAGACCCGAAGAGGAGCCGAAGAGGACTGAAGGGCACGAAGAGTATCCTGAGAGACATTTTCCAAATATTAAATGTAGCTTGCTTTTTACTATATAGTTCTTAAGCATACTACTGTATGTAGAAGAACAGGCTTCTTTTGGCATCAATTAGTTAAATCGGCTCCTAGTACAACGTGGTCTCGGACGTCCGTTGGCAGGAAGGCCACCCTCTGAGAAGTGGGGCCTGAAGCGCATTTGTGGTTAGCAACGCCATCTTGTGAAGGGCTAAGTGCCCCGACGAGTCAATGCAGCCTTAAAGGGGTTGTCCGAGTTTTTGAAAAAAAGCTAAAAGTGGCCGGGACAGGGCTGCTTAAAAAAAATAAAGATGTACTTACCTCCCGGTGCCCTCCCGTATCCAGCGCTGCTGTCACTCCGGTCCGGGCGCCATGTAAACAAACATGGCCGCCGGAGCAGCGCTGCACTCAGTTCCGGCCGGACCCAACAACCTTCTGGCCCCCCCATACACAATGCTGTGTATAGGGACGGATAGGCGTGCCCGGCCATGGCCGGCCGGAAGCTGAATCCAGCGCTGCTCCGGCGGCCATGTTTGTTTACATGGCGCCCGGACCGGAGTGACAGCAGCGCTGGATACGGGAGGGCACCAGGAGGTAAGTACATCTTTATTTTTTTTAAGCAGCCCTGTCCCGGCCACTTTTAGCTTTTTTTCAAAAACTCGGACAACCCCTTTAACACCGTTGTGTTGGGGCGCTATCTTAGGAGAGGCATGCACTACTCCAGGACCTAGTCCGATGCTGGAGGACATACTGTTAAGTTTTTATAACAGCCTTAGGCTACATTCACACTGCCGTATGGAGGACGTATATACACACACGTGTGGCGCCGTACCGCTCCGTACCCGCGAAAAAGATAGGACCTGTCCTATCTTTTCCCCTAATACGGCGCCGTGCGCCATGTATCTCTATGGAGAGGGGCGGGGGTGAGCTGCGCTCACCTCCTTCTCCTCTCCCCGTGCACTGCCGTTGCCCGCTACAGTACGGGCGGGCAACGGCAGTGTGAATGTAGCCTTAGTTCTTTCTCGCCATAATATAATAAAATATATGAACATCTGAAGTTACAATTATAGCCAAAAGATAAAGCAAGCAATTGTTAGTTTAATGCCCTAAATGGTTAACACTAAGATGACATAGGTGTCATGTGACCGAGATTCACAGATGGTTTTCATGATGCAGCAGTGCCATTCATCCTCCTACAAAAGTCATATTGCTGTATCAGGCACGGGGACAGGGGATCGGTGGGTGTCACCGGCAGGCGGAAGTTGTCAAAGAAAAGCATGCCGGCCTCTGTAAACAAATAGGGACTTCGCACCAATTATCAATGGCGCGGGAGAAAGGGAGATATATACAAAAAGAAATGTAGAACAGCCACTGCAACAGCATAGGAATATACAACAGCCTTTCTCTTGGATTACCACAAATCCCAGGACGGAAATTTGTACAAAGGTGGTACAATAGAATTCAATAGAATTATAAAACTATGGTAATGAGGCTCTGTCGCTCCTGTGGCTGCCCCAGCGCTCTGTTTTTTCCCTTATTATGTTCTGCTCCAGCCTTGTCCTATCAGCATAGGCCGATAATACATCATCACTATGTTGTCCCTGACAGGCAGAAGTAATCGAGCGCTGCTGTGTATGAGTCATCCAGCTCAGGTTGATTAGTCCTGTCTGGACAGTTCAGGCTGCACCTGTGTAAGTAGAACCTGTGTTTATAAACAGGAGCCAGTTTGCACCTTTGTCCTGAACTTTACAATAGTTATTTGAGCAAAACCACTCAGTTCAGAGATTAAACAAGATATGTTTCTGCAACAGGGCGTCCATACCACATATATGAAAATCCGTGATTGGTCGCAGAATACCTGGACGTTTACATGAACCCGTAGAATGAAATGAGAATGAGTGCAAACCAAAAACTGTAAGCGCACTAAATCACGTTCACATGGTCTTAGGCTTACAAAACCAAACCCAAGCGAAACCACAATGTATAAACACAGCCTAATATTGTCAGTAGGCTGCAGTCACATGTAACGCTAGCGCATGGAGCCTCGGCTCTATCGCATAAGTGTTTCCAGTGAAACGCATGCAATCGGTAAACAACACCTGGTGTCTTGTATTGTCTTAATACCAGGTGCTGGTTCATGGAAACTCATGTGCAATCGCGCCGCGATGCTAGCGGCACATGTGACCCCCCACCCTCAGAATCAGTGTTTATTCCTACACTTAGACTGGATTCACATTATCATGCATTTTAATTGCTTTTATCCTTACCTGTAGTCTTTGTGATAAATAAGGGGTTTTGTACATTTCTAAATACAAGTAGGGATTTTTTAGGGCCGTTACACATCACCTGTGGCCTTCTTCTTTCACAGCCTAGGCTGCTTTCACACAGCACATATGATCGCCCAGCTACAGATACGGCAGTGCGCTGGAGTGGAGGAGGGCTGAGTGCTGTTCACCCCTCCTTTCTCAATAGGATATAGCGCTTCAAGGGGAAAGACAGAGCCCGCCGCCGGGTCACCATAGCCGTCCACGCAGACGTTTTGAGGCCGGATATATGTGCCACACAGCGTGTGTGAAAGCTGCCTAATATTGTAACATCATGAAATATGGGTTTAGTTGTCCTTGTTTTCTTCTATAAGGGTTAATGCTCACGTTTTTTTCTGTAGAAAATTTTGGAAAAGGTTTTTTATTTTGCACATTTTTATTGAAGTATGATATTAATACATGAGGCTGCTACAGATACCCAATATGAAATCTGCTACGGATAGCCAAAACTGATTGAAAAAAATAAACTGTATGACTATAATTAGGAGTTTACATGGGGTCATGAATGAGACTAACATGACTCCCTTCTCCCTCTTGAATGTTTGTCTTTCCCAGTCAGCCATGAGAAGTCCCCAGCACCCAGCAGCAGCCGTGCATATAGATTTACCTCAGTGACGATCTCTTACTGTGTTACTGAGGCAGTTCAGTCAGCGTTCCTATGAGAGCGACATCTCACTCTGCCCAGCAACAGCTGATATCATCAGCAGCTCCGATTGGACATTTCCCCAAACACGCTGTGATTGGACAGCTCTGCACAATAGCCAGTCACTGCAATATGCTTTTATATGAGTTGTGAGGATTCTGTACACTGAAAAATCATGGATAATTAATAATGTATGCACCTTATTACAGGCAGCCCAGGGGCTTAGTGCCTTAAATGGGTTATCCACTTTACCACATGTTATACTGTGTGTGTAAGTGAGGGGCGCAGGATATTAGGTAATTCACCAATAAACACATTTTAGAAGTTATGCACCACTTTATTCATATGTATATTCAAGCCTGTAAGAAGGATTTTTAGACCTCCACGCTCATCACCAGTGGAAATTATGGATAGTTTTCATGTTGGTATATGAGGAGTCTTAGGATCTAAGACTGGCATCAATACTTCTTTAGAGGGAACCTGTCACCAGGGACCTCATTTTCACTAAAACGGATTGTAAAAGCCCATGACACCTGCAGTGCAAAAATGCCTCTCTTCGTTTTCTAAGCATCTACATTACAATATAATTGCGTGTTGTAACTTACTCTTGCATCCTAACAAAATCCTGGGGTAGTCACAGGGGTTGGGCTTTGGTTTGGATGCATTCAAAAAAACAACATGTGACAAGACTGAGCTGCAGGCTGCCTCCATCTTTGTGCTCCTGTACAGCTTGTCCCTCCCCCACTGATGTCAGGCTGACCAGGCTGTAACCTCTGAGAAGGAGCAGAAGGAGGAGCTATACAGGAGCACAAAGGTGGGGGCCAAGCTCTGAGGAGTGAGTAACACAGACAAGTCACATGTTGTTTTTTGAAATACATCCAAACCAAAGTCCAGCCTCTGTGACCACCCCAGGATTTTGTCAGGGTGCAAGGTAAGTTATAACACTCAATTATATTGTGATTCAAATACTTAGAAAAGGCAGAAAGGCAGATTTGAAATGCAGGTGTGATGGGCTTCTGCAACCTGTCTTTAGAGGAAAAGAGGTCCCTGGTCACAGGTTCCCTTTAATGACTCCTAACAGAATTATAATACTTGAATTCATCAAAAAAAACTGCCACTTGTTCATGTCAATAATAAACAGCTGCAGATAGACGGTCATGTGATCACAACTGTCCATGAGCAGGATGGTGTTTGTATGCTATGACCTCCAAAACAACAACAACAACAACATGGCCTTGAAGAGGGTACATCGCAAATAAACTGCCATTAGGAAGCATTGACTCTATCCCTTCATTGTCCCTCTGCATGCCTGTAAACTTAAGCAATGAGGTCCTAAAGCTGTATGCAAATGACCTGTGAGATGTCCAATGAGTCATTATCATATTCAAGCTGTCCAACTTATTCATGAGTGGGAGGCACAGCCACACCCCCCAGTGCTTGAGTGACAGCCTGTACAATGATGTGAGGTATAATGGTTTAATGGCTCCTCCATGTGCTTCCTGGTGCTGGCACTCCCTGCAGCCTGTGTGTGTATAGGAGAGATACAACAGCTCCAGGCAGCCATGTTATAGCAGAATATGTCAGGTACTTGTGTAGCTGATGTCTGTGTCTTTCACATGTGTATTAAGAGGATGCAGCATGTAATCAGATAAAACACAGACACTAGAAATGTTTTTCTATACATACACACAGACATGAGCTGGGGGAGGAGAGGGGAGGGGTAACAGGGATGACATCACTGTCTCTGACCATGTGACCAGCCTTATTTACATAATAAAAAAGATGATTTTGCAATGATTAATGTATGAATTGACTAGATAAAGGTTGGAATGGATTCTTGTGAGCTGCTCCAACAGGTAGTAGTGACAGGACAAGTGACACAGACCTGATGACAGGTGTCCTTTAATGACCAGACTCGATTTTACAAATCTGCCCTGTGTCACGATAATTGGTTATAACTTCGGAACACTTTAACATATCCAGGTGATTTTGAGAATGTTTTCTCGTGACACATTGTACTTCATGTTAGTTGTAAAATTTGAGTGATAAGTTTTGTGTTTCAGTCTGCAAAAAAAGTGAAAATTTGGCAAAAGTTCGTAAAAATTCTTCATTTTCCAAGTTTAAAATGTTTTGCTTTCCAGACAGGAATTAAAACTACCCAAAAAGCTTGATAATTAACATTTACGGAATGTCTGCACAGAACGCAGAACTTTAGGTGCCATTTTTCTCATTTTCATGAAAATCCCCAAAACTCACATTTTGAGGGACAACTCAGCTTCCAGGTGACTTTGAAAGGCCTAAATAATAGTAAAACCCCACTATAGAAAGTTCACCCCTCAACGTATGTAAAACAACTTCAATTAGGTCTATTAACCCTTTAAGTGTTTCACATGGGTTAAAACAATATGGACATGCGATTTAGAAACTTTTGAATTTTTTGGGAAAATAAATTCATTTAGGCCAAAACTGACAGTTTCATAATAAATTAAATGAATAAACGCTTTGCAACATTTGATGCCCAATTTCTCCAGAGTGTACTTTTGGATTTTTAGCACTTTTTTCCCCCACTCACCGTAACGTAAAAATAATTTTTTATCTTTATGCTTTGGTTCACTACGTTTACGGTGATACCTCATTTATATAGTTTTCTTATTTTTGCTCAATTTTACTGAGCAAAACCAATACTGGAGGAAATCTAATTTTTTTTACTTTTTTGATCACTTTTTAGAACATTTTTTGTGATGCTGTTTGATGAAAAATTGTATATTACAGGAAGTTTTTCGTGTTTTTTTTTACGTCGTTCACCGAGCGGGTTCAATATTGATTTAGATTTATTGTACAGATTAATACGGACGCGGAGATACCAAATATGTACTTTTTGTGTGTTTTATTTACCTTATTTGCATTTTATGTGTAACTGGGGAGATTATGCGACTTTTATTTTATTTATTTATTTATTTAACTATTATTATAAAATGATTAAATTTTTTTTTTTTTTTACTTTTTTACATTTTCAACCTTTTGGCTTTAACAAACGTTCACCTGAACGCTTGTTTAAGCCTTTACACTGCAACACACTTGTATTGCTGCACATACTCAAATACATACAGCCAGGTCCTGCCAGGAGGCTGAACCCGGCAGGGAGAGAAGCCAGCAGCCTCGGGGCACTCGACGGACCCCGGGGTTACAACAGGAGGGATCGGATACCCGGGTAAGCACACCGGTGGGGACACTTGCACGGCGCTGTCATGCTTGACAACGCGGTGTGTAAGGGGATAAAGTTTTTCCAATTCCGGGTGTTTTTGCCAAGTCTGGGCTGTGATATTACAGCCCGCACTGGCACCAGCTAAACCCGATGTCCCCAAATCTTCTTCTGACGCGACCGCCGTAGAAAGGCATCGCGTCAGAAGGAGTACCCTTAATGACCGCCGTAAAAAGCCGATAGGGCGGTCATTAAGGGGTTAATATCACATGATATGTTGTTCATTATATCTTGTATCTGCGCATATGCAGGATAAGCCAATCACAACCAAGCATAGTACCTAAGTAGGCTCTTCCCTCCTATGCTAGATAAATACCCTGCATTTCAATAATACATTAACCCCTAGGGGACTCAGCATCTTTTGGCCTAAAGGACGCGGACCCATTTTTCAAATCTGGCCTGTGTCACTATAAGTGGTTATAGCGTGGGAACGCTATGAGATATCCAGGGGATTTTGAGATTGTTTTCTCGTGACACATTGTACTTCAAATTAGTTTAAAAATTTGGATGAAATCTTTTGCGTTTAGTTATAAAAAAAAACTAAATTTGGCAAAAATTTTGAAAAATTCTTTATTTTCAACGTTCTAAATTCTCTACTTTTGATGCAGATAGTCAAAGCACCCAAATAAATTCATAACTTACATTTCCCAAATGTCTGCTTTATGTTGGCATGGTTTTTTAAGATTCCACATATTTTACTAGAATGTTTTACTCAGAATTTGGGTGCCATTTTTCACATTTTTTGTAAAATCGCCAAAACCCGTACTTAGATGGACCTGATCAACTTCTAATTGACACTGAGAGGCCTAAATAATAGCGAGACTCATAAATTACCCCATTGTGGAAACTACACCCCTCAACGTATGAAAAACTACTTTTAAGAAGTTTGTTAACCCTTTACGTGTTTTATAGGGGTTAAAACAAAACGGAGGTGGAGTCTGCAAATTGTAATATTTTTTCACAATACACTCATTTTGGGTGGAAAATTAAACATTTAAAATGGATTAAATTAAAAAAGGCTCCACAAAGTTTGATACCCAATTTCTCCCGAGTACACGGATACCCCATATGTGCTGGTAACCTGCTGTATGGGCGCACGGCCGGGCATAGAAGGGAAGGAGGCGCCATCCAAATCAGATTTGCTATGTCACATTGTACAGGCTATAATTTTTTTCTTTTTTTTAATGAGGACCTATAAGGGCTTATTTCTTTTGCCACATGAGATGCACTTTTCTGGTATGTAATTTTGGGGCATCTACAGCTAATTGGTGAGATTTAATTAACTCTTTGTTGGTGGAGGAAATGAAAATCATCAATTTTTAGGAAAATTTTTATGTGTTTTTTTTTTTGGCCGTTAACCATACCATAAAAATAGTATATTATTTTTATTCTATGGGTCGCCACGATTATGAAAATACTTCATTTATATATATTTTTTATTTTTTACCATTTTTACTGAATAAAAAGTAATTTGGCAAAATTGTTGTTAATTTTAGCATCAACGTCTTTCATATGTATAACTTTTTTATTTTTCACCTCACAAATCTGTTTAAGGGCTTATTTTTTGCAAGAATGATAGCTCTTTTTAGTGGTCTTATTTTAGATTGCGTAACTTTTTAAAATCACTTTTTTTAGAGCATTTTTAAAGGGCATTAATAAAAAATCTTCTTTTTCAGAGAGCGTTTTTTTAGGTTGTTTTTTACGGGGTTCACTTTGCGGATCTAATAACAATTCTGTTTTATTATACAGATTGCTACGGACGCAGGGATACCAAATATGTGGGGGTTTTGTGTATTTTATTCAATTGTACTGAATAAAAACTAATTTGGAGAAAATCTTATTCATTTTAGCATCACCATCTTTTTATATGCATAACTTTTTTATTTTTTGGCTGAAAAATCTTGTTAGGGGCTTATTTTTTGCGAGAACAGTTGTTCTTTTTAGTGGGCTTATTTTAGAGTGCATAAAATTTTTAAAATCACTTTTTAGAGCATTTTTTATAGGGTATTAATTAAAAATTATCTTTTTTCGGAACGTTTTTTGCGTTTTTTTCCTCCGGCGTTTACTGTGCGGGTCCAGTAACAATTCTGTTTTATTATGCAGATTGTTACGGAAGCGGCAATACCAAATATGCAGGGTTTTTTTGTGTTTTTATGTTTTTTATACTTTATTATGGGAAAGTGACATTTTAGGGGCTTATATTTTATGTATTTATTTTTTAGTTATTATAATGTGTAGTGTTAACTGTTTTTGCATTTTTTTTACTTATACATACTTGAACTTAAACCAGTGATGCTCTGATCACTGGTTTAAGTTCAATACACTGCTCTACAATACTATTTTATTGTAGAGCAGTGTAAACTGTCTGAGCAAGCTTGCGCATGCTCAGACAGTTTGCAGTCAGACCCGGAAGGGGTCTGGCTGCCATGGAGACCGGGCAGCTCCGGGGCACATGCCAGTCCTCGGAGCTGCCCGGAAGAGGATCGGATCCCCCGGTAAGCGGCACGGGGGATCCGATCCACAGCAGGAACACCCTTACACGCCGCGGTCATGCTTGACCGCGGCGTGTAAGGGGTTAACACCCGCGATCGGAGTCGGCTCCGATCGCGGGTGTTACAGCGCGGTGTCAGCTGTGATAGACAGCTGACAGCCGCTGCTTCTGGTACCGGCTCCGTTCGTGAGCCGGTCCCAGAAGCTGGACGTTATACTACGTCCCGGTGCGCTAAGCATCTAGCCCCGGGGACGTAGTATAACGTCGTGGTGCGCCTAGGGGTTAAAGGAAACCTACCACTTTAAAATGGTAGTTATAACTCTCAATTATTATCAGGGTGAGCTGGTGCCGGAGCACATCTTCATTATTTTCAGAAACCGATGTATGGCTTGTAAAACTGCTTTATTTATTAGATTTCAACCCGCCTCCGGCACACAACAACAGAAAGCTGAGTATGAAAATATAACCAGCAAGATTTAATGGAACTGGGCAGGTATATAAAGGAATAATTGTTAGTAAAGTTTTCAACATTTACTGAACAAGGTGCAGGCAATGGAACAGGAGTAGGCTACTGTCAGCACGTCGTGCTTGTGATGAGGTGACAGGAGGCAGGTCCCACCCCTCCTTCTTGCTGATTGTAGTTCTTTTGAGAGCTGGAAACCATAGTTGCTTTGGGCCAAAAAAGGTACTAAGTGATGACCGTGGACCTCTGCCTCAGCGCAACCCGGCAGCCTATTATTGACGTTGGATGTGTTTTACTGCTGGAGTCCTGCGAGACGACCATCCATGCTCAGAGAATTATGTTTGTACATGCTGTTTTGTTAATAAACGTGGATTAAACATAGATGAGGACCGAGGGGCAAAATACTTTGAGGAATGATTCCCAGGGACACCTTGAGCAGAATTATGTTTGCTATTTTTTTTTTTTTTTTGCTCATAGACCCCCCAGTATAAACAGAATCTGGCCCCATATAAATATATACACCCCCCCCAGTATAAACAGTATCCAGTTCCATATAAATGTATGTAGACGCCCCCCCCCCAGTATAAACAGTATCTGGCCCCATATAAACAGACCCCACCAGTATAAACAGTATTGAGCCCCCTATAAATATATACAGCCCCCCAGTATAAACAGAATCCAGCCCTATATAAACATATACAGACCCCCCCTCCCCCCAGTATATACAGTATCCGGCCCCATATAAATATATACAAACACCCCCCCAGTATATACAGAATCCAGCCCCATATAAATATATATAGAAGCCCCCCACTCCTATCCCGTTATATCAGTATTTGACCCCATAGAAATATATATAGAGCCACATTTAATCAATAATTGTCCATGAAAAATAAAAAAGCTGATACCTACCTGCAGGCAGTGTGCTCCAACACTGTGCGGCTCCCTTCTTTTCCCGGCTCTCCTGTCAGTCGCGGCTCTGCTCAGAGACACAGATGGCGTGAAACATCATCACACGTCGCTGTGTCCCGGAGACAGGTGCGATTTTTTTAGCTGGTGGGTGAGTTGGGCAGCAGCGGGTACCCAAATTGTCCACATTAGAGCAGCAAATTTTGCCACTCCCCAAAGGGCTCTGCATTCTGCCACCTGAGGCGAGATTTTAATCTCACCTCATGGCAGATGTGGCCCTGTGGGGCCCCAGACTTCAGGCCGAAAATTGACTTGAACACGAATCTCATTGAAGTCAATAGAAACTCAGATTTTAACACCCACAAAATGGCAATGGTAAAACTATACATCCTTCCTCTAACTGCGATTGAGGGTGCTCAGGGTGTTCAGACACAGTTAATCATTCTCATTGCAGTAAAAGAACCAATGGGCTGAATACACGCTCTGACAGCTCTCTAGACACAGGACAGAATATCACCTGAGGGCAAGCTTTGACCTTGTGTACTATTTGCCCACCCAGAAATTGAATAAAGAGGGACCATTTTTCAGTACAGGGAGATGTGTGTGTAACTGCTGATTGAAAAGGCTACTTTAAGAAATTGATCTAATTTATCCAATTATGTCCCAAAGTCCCAAGATGTATGGACGAAGAAGTATGGCCAGCTAATTCTGAAATCTGTGTAATTCCATAGAAAGTTGTGCAACACCTCTGTCAACGCATAGGCAAGCTGGTGGTTGTGAGTAGCGGCCTCTCCAGATCAGGAGCTGTTAGGGGGAGTCTTGAACCCTCTAAGAAGCTTCTAGAATTGAGATATTGTGTAATTGTAGCTATAGTTACTGGGGCACATGTATCATAGTTTCTGCACTACATTTTTGCGCCTTATTTGCGACTTTTAACTCTATTCTTTTTCAATTAAGGCTTGCCTGCACCTTTGTGCAGTGTGTCTTATGTATCATTGTCTTCCAGATGTTCCGTGCGACTTTTGCAGTTTTTGGACCATTTTTGGCGCAATTATGCACCTGGTCCAGGGCAGGTGCAAAGGAAGTTTTTTTTTTTCATGGATCCGATTTTAACATGTAAATTGGAATTATTTCACATTCTTTAACTGTTTAACATTTTGCACAGTAACCTCTTTTGTCAAAATTTTTACATTTTTTTTTTTTTTTTTTAATTATTGGTTACTTCTAAGGGTGAGGTCACACATAGCTGTTTAATTGCGTTTTTAACGTATTTTGAAACTAATTACAACAATTGAGGAGAGGTGAAATGCAATATAAACGCCACATTAACGCATGTGTTAACATTGTGTTTACTATGCGTTTTGTACATTCAAATATTAACAGTAATGTAATTAGGAAACTCAACTCTCCTCAGCTGTTGTAATTAGTTTCACAATGCATTAAAAATGCAACATGTTAAATCCCAAATTAACAGTAGTGTCCACTCCTGAATATAACCCCCTTACGTGGCTTGTGTCCATGAGGATTTGAGACATTTGCAACAAAAAGTCTCATAAAGAAGCCAAAATTTGCGCCTGCCAGGAAAGGAAAAACTGAACATGTATCACAAGTAAAAAGACAGGATCATACATAAGGTGCAAAAACTAGCCGCCAAAAGTCTCTAAAATTCACCTCAGAGAGACCAAACTATGATACATGTGCCCCACTGTCTAGCAAGGCAACAGTTAGCTGGTGTATGTAATTATCCAACAATCTGATTGTTATAAAAGCTGGAAGGTGATTGGAGAGGTGCTGACCAGGGGGAGTATAAAAACTCCTGCTAGGTGAGAGCACATGGTCTGTTCTTCAGGAGAGTGAGCAGCACACCTTCAGTGTTGCCACAGCCATTCATCCCAGGAACTTCTAGTGCCTCAGGCCTACTGCCAGAAGTCTGGAGACTTAATCTCAGAACTGCAGCTTCCACCATTTGCACAGCCATCAGGCTGTGTGCACCTTTCCTGCGGACCAACTCTACATGACCACTCCAGCATCAAAGATCTGCTGTTAACCGTTTCTGCCCATTGCCTGCTGTTCAATAAAGGACTTTAAGTTGATTTGCACAATGTTGCCTCCAACTGATCCCTGGATATGGCTGCTTACCACCACGGGCTTCCCCATTCTACAGACACCTCAGGGGTTGCCCCAGGGAGAAACCAATACATCAGCCTCTCCCGCCTGGTGGCGCTTTTAACCTCTTGTGAACTTTAGGTAGAAAGTACCATGAAGGAAAGGTGGGGTGTGCTGTAAGTAATTTTTCTGCAAACCGTTTAGTAAATATACCTCTTTCTACTCCTGTTCTTAACAAAGACTGAAGTTTCCCTTTAAACTTAAGGGTGAGTATTCTAAAAAGGACTTGGGTAGGAAAGGGATTAATCTTACTTCCTATACTTTAGATGATGCATGCATATCATTGTTGGAGAAAGGTTTAAATTTTGTAGAATTTGACTCTGTCTCGTTTGAGATTGACCTCTTCAAAGCAGTACGCGCCTTAATTTAAAAAAAGCGTTTTCAAACAAAACTGCTGAAGGTGCCAACTCACAGAGACAGGATGAAACTCTGTGTTCCATCGGCCCCCTAGGTTTCAGTGCATTTTCCTCTTTGACAAACACATTTTCAGGACATGTCAGATGCATATATCTTGGCTAATTTATGGGGCAGTTCAGATAGTAGTAAAATACCCCCCCCCCCCCACACACACACACACACTGTAACAGAGGAAATAGAGGTTTTCAGAGGTGGTATAGGTTCTACTTATTGCCCCACCCTCCTTGTCTGCTGGTAGCAGTGTAGAAGAATTCCAAAGAAAAGTTATGAGTGATTTGAAAGCATTGATTTATCCAAAAAATCTGTTTAAACCTTACTAAAGAAGAATTTTCTGCCCTCGGATAGCTACAATCAAGGGAAGATATTATAGTGAAGCCGCAGACAAGGGGGGCAATAGTAGTCGAGAGACTACTATATAAAGGGGTCAGAGAGACAGCTAAAAGATGAAGAAACATATCTCCCCCTATCCACCAACCCCACCCTTAAGTTTAAAGGGAAACTTCAGTCTTTGTTAAGAACAGGAGTAGAAACAGGTATATTTACTAAACCGTTTGCAGAAAATTACTTCCAGCACACCCCACCTTTCCTTAATGGTACTTTCTACCTAAAGTTCAAAAGGGGTTAAAATAGCCACCAGGCCGCCCCATAGTGGCTGGCATAGACTCTTTAACAGAACCCCTTTCCAAGTATACTGACTGGCTGCTATGCCCCAATTTTATTTCTAGCAGCTTTAGAAGAACAACATATATATACTACACAACAAATCAATTTCTGAGATATATACATTCATACCTCAGATATATGGACGATGTGTTCATTGTGTGGAGGGTCACAAAAGAGAGTTCACAGAATCCGTGGGCTTCTTGAATGAAACCAAAGAATACAATATGTTCTTCACAGCAAATTTTACGGATACAAAATTAGAATTCCTTGATGTTCTAATTACAGCTGCCTCCAAAACCCTGTTGCATTTTAAAAGTTTTCATCCCAAACATACCAAGACAGGGGTTCTATGCAGTCAGTTTCTTAGGCTACGCAGAATAAATAGTGACGTCTCCACCTTTCTGGATCAAGCTGAAGAGCTAACAGAAAGACTAGAAAAAAGGGTATCCAAAAGGTAATGTTGCAAAGGCAGCCAAGAGAGCTTGCTCTGTCACTAGTGAAGAGGCCCTTTAGGGAAAAAAGAGGCGTAGGAAAAATAGAACAAATAAACAAAATCGTTTTGCCTTCTCCTTTGGATATAATACTTTTGAAGCAAAAATCCGTTCAGCAATAAATAGAAACTAGGGTATCCTTAAACAGGACCCCCACTTAAAGGAGTTGACGGAACAGAAACCAATTATTGCATTCAGAAGAAGCAAAACACTAAGGAATATCTTAGTCAACAGTCGCTTTAGTACACCTGCTGGGACATGGTTAAATGCAGGCATCCCTAAAGGTAATTTCAAATGTGGGCACTGCAATTTTTGTAGTCAGATGGGTGCAAGCAACTTGTTACATATTGTTGGCATTACACATAAGGTACAAACTTCATAAATTACAGATCCTCGTGTGTGAAATTTACTGTCCATGCAAATATTCCAAATATTGGGAAAACAATCTGTCATCTGTTTATAAGGTTTTGTGAACATTGCAATTCTATAATGTCCTTAAAGGGGTCCCATATCCCAAACTGCAGGGATCATGCATGTAAAGAATAACCCGAAGGGGGGGGGCGGCGGCAACGAGCATTATTATGGGAATAGGCAAAATGGATCATATAAACGGGAGCAATGGGTCCAGCAGGACTAAATGACAGAAATGACTTAAGTGTATTTATGTGAAAAAAGGAAAGGAGGTGGTGAAGGAGTAGGTGTCAATTGTATGTACCTGTTCGTTTTTTTGCACTATGAAATGTGCTACTTGCCATGAGATCAGATACCCCCCCTTTAAGTGTTATAAGGGATGGTTCTGAACATGACGAGGAGGTTTGACAAAGCGCTACGAGCGTGAAACAGCCTGTTACCTGTTACCTCGGCGTCCTCACATGTCTGTCTATTGAACGCTGAATAAAAAGATTGTCGATCATGGTAAGTGAGTGCCGTCCTGTCTTATGGATTGAAGTGTGAACATTTACTTACCTTTGGAACTAGAGCACCGCAGGGGGTCCTGATGCATTAAAGACATTAGCAGGTATGCACCGTCTTTTCAAGGTATTGTCAATAAGAAAGATCGGATTCCCACATAAAGTCCAAATTCATATTAAATCTTTATTAATTAATCCAAAAAGTTCAAAACATTTTTAAAAAGCACACATCGGTGCTTAACACATACTACAGGACCCCAATACCTTGTCACATATACCAGTTTTGCAGTAATAACAGGCACCTGTCTGACAACTACCCAGCACGGACAAGGGTTGTTCCACCTGTACCGTGACCCTGTCGAGTGGTAGGTCACACTCAAACCAGCCACTCAGATACCAGGGAAATCCAGCTGCCCCAGACCTAAAATGGTCAAACCCCAGTGGGGAGATGTTGCATGTGGACAGATAATCCTGTGCTTGGCTCCTTTCAGGGTTAAAAATACTGTATACTGACAACAAAACTATAAATTGAAAAACTATTCAGTTGCCTCTACCTTTTACATAAAAGCTCATTTTTTAGTCCCTGGCAGATTTCCAATTCCTCTGAGCTATTTAATGTATTGTACAGACTGGAATAAACCCAGATTATAGATGGATAACATAGTACTGTTCATTACTGTGTGAAAAGATTTTTTTTTTATTAAATACCAATGACAGCACAAGCAATGGAAAATAATAAAGATAATTAGAAAAATACTAATCACCATCATTGAATATATGATTTCATTGCTTTTATACATTTTTTGCTAGAGATCCCGGTCTATACTAAAGGAAACCTGATAAGATAGATCCAGTGGCACATTCCTAATAAGGTAGATCCGGTGGCAGGTTCCTGTATTTATGGGTAGCCAGTGTTTTTCTATTTTTTATTAAAACTTTTAGTCACCCAGATATATTTATAAAAAGTTTATTTTATAAATATGCAAATTTTCTTTGGAGGCAACTAAGACGGGGAGTAGCTGTACTTTGCAGTGGGAGCTAAGGCTACTCCACGCCCCATTAGCTTTAGCTCCCTTAGTTCTGTGCATGTACAGCTACATACACACCTACCGCTACGCAACCTCACCTGAAAAGCCCGAGCTACTGTGCATGTACAGAACTCTAGCTTCGAAGAATGTGAGCTATACTGAGCTGTGCACTGAGGCCTGTAGGAGGTATTGAAAGAGGCTACTGGGGCTTGGAGTAGCGTAGCTCCTGCTCCACAGTGCGGCTACTCATGCCCCAGTAGCCTCCAAAGAAAATTAGCATATCAATAAAATAAACTTTGTATATGTATCTGGGGGACTAAAATTTTTAATTAAAAAACCATCGGGCTGCCCATAAATACTGGAACCTGCCACCGGATTTACCTTATTAGGTAGATCCGTGATGGTAGGATTCCTTAACCGCCTTCCTGGCATTTGATGTAAAAGTACGTCATGGGCAGCAGGGACTTACTGCAACATGACGTACCAGAAGCTGACACCCACCTCTAACACTGACGATCCGAGATTCCTCCAATTAACCTCTTACACGCCTTTGTCACACATGATCCACCTACAGTGCTTATCGGGGGGATCTGATGGCAGCCAAGAGGCCTGGTCAGTGCCCCCAGGCTACTCGATGTCTTCCTGGAGCTGGCTGTAACACAATGTAATACATCTGAGGATCAGACGATTGCTTGTTCAAGCTAACCTGTAAGAAAAAATGACACAAAAGCGTTAAACATTTATCAAGTTTTTTTAATTAAAATAATAAGATAAAGTAAAAGTCCCCTAAATATATCTAAAAAAGTCCGAAAAACACAAAATCACAAAAAAAAACCACATAATTTGGTATCACTGCATCTGTAACAATTTGCACAATAAATCAGAAACATAATTTGACCCACTTGATGAACGCCGTAAAAACAAAAGCAAAAAACTTGCCAGAAATGTAAATTTTTCATAATATCCCTTCACAAAAATGTTCTAAAAAGTGATAAAAAAAAGTTATATGCGCCAAAATGGTACCACTGAAAATAACAATTCAACAAATAAAAAAATAAGCCCTAAACCAGCTCTGTCAATAAAAAAATATTAAAGTTATGGAAAGATGGTGATATATAAACAAAAACGATTTTAACTAACATATATACCCGAGTATAAGCCAAGACCGTAAGCCACACTGTCGTCCCCATAGCAAAACTGTCCCCCCATAAGCCACACTATCGCCCCCATAAGCCACACTGTTTCATATAAGGCACATTGTCCCCTATAAACCACACTGTCGCCACCATAAGCCACACTGTCGCCCGGATAAGCCACACTTTCTCCCCCATAAGCCACACTGTCGCCCCTAAAGCCACACTGTGCCCCCCCGTAGTCACACTGTGACCCCCGTAGCCACACTGTTTCCTATAAGGCACATTATCCCCTATAAGCCATACTGTGCCCCCATAAGTCCCACTGTTGCCCACCGTACCCACACTATCCCCCATAGTAAAGCTGTCCCCCCATAAGCCACATTGTCCCCTATAAGCCACACTGTCCCCCCCATAACCCATAATGTGGCCCCTCATCGCCATACTGCCCCCCACAAGCCATTGTCAGGCACTAGGGGTAGTGGACCAGCGTGGGCGATGACGTAAGCCAACACCTGGGACCGGAGTCTAAGTGGCACCCGGTTTTCTCCAGCACCTGCCACGAAGCAGGTTTGACTTGCTGTGGCGTGATATTACCTGGTCGTTCCACAGGCGCGACTTTGTCCGCGGTGGCGGCCAAGGCGAAGTACAGAATCGTACAGCAAACTCATGGACGGGGACAGGCATGAGATCAGGACAGGCAGCACGGGATCAGAGTCAGGGACGTAGCAAAAGGTCAGAACGGGCAGCACAGGACCGTAGTCAGGAATATATTAGAAGTCACAACGGCAAATCATTATAAACACAGAGGATATAGGAACAAGCTTTCTCAATGGCAACAAGGCACAAAGATATGAAGAGGCTGGCTATTTAACAGATCAGCAGGTCAGTACCAATTAGCGGCGCAATGGCCCTTTTAATTTAATAACCTGGCGAGGTGAGTGAAGCATCAGCCGCAGAGGGGCACACGGAGGTACATGGGTCGCAGGTGCACCCATGGAAGCCATTTTGTCCCCCCATAATATCTCTGCAGAGCCTCTAGGAATAAATATACAGAACAGAGGCTGCAGCCACCACCATTCACCCCTTAAGGACACAGCCTGTTTGTACGTTAAGGCTCAGTCCTTTTTTTTAAATTTGACCAGTGTCTCTTCTTGTGGAAATAACTTTTCAACACTTTAAGATATCCCTGTAATTTTGAGACATTGTAGTTTGTATAAATAGTGTCATTTTGGTATCAGTTTCTTTTTTGGGGGGTCAAAATTCAATAATTTAGGAAAAAATTGAAAAAAATGACAATTTTCAAAGTTTCAAATTTTCTACTTTTTAGACAAAAAGTCACACCACAAATTTATTTTGATAGAAACCTTTTGCCATTGGTCGTCTTTTTAATTCGGTAATTTGTTTTACGTTTCCATTTTTTTTTAAGGATGTGAGAAGGTTTCAAGTAGTAGTAATTTTTCAAGAGATTTGAAAAATGTTAAATTTTTGTTGACCAATTCAGTTTGGAAGTGCCCTGTAAAGGCTTATGCACTATATATCACCACAAGTAACATCACTTTATTAACCTAACATCTCAAACTATTCAATTTAATTCTTTAATTCTTTCAAAATTTTCAATTTTTGAATGAGATTATTCTCATTTAGCCCTAAAATTTAGCCCTAAACATTTGTAGATGCTCCTGCCACGAGAGACAAACACCCCAAAAATCATGATGCGGGTTCTCCCAGGTATGACAATACCCCATATGTAGCAATAATCTACAGGCTGGGCACACGGCAGAACTCAGCAGGGAAGATGTGGCATGCGGCATGATGTATAAGCTGTGTGAGTGCATTGTTCAGGGTACAACTATATATCCAGGGACGTGTGATAAATCCTGAAACAATCTTTCATACATTTCTCAGGGCATGTGTCACACTGGTATATAGTTTGTTTTTTATGCCCCTTTTGGAGCACACCCTGCACCTCTTCTGTGTCCTTCCCTTGGTGGCAGTTTGGGGAAATTCTCCTGGAAAGTGCTGCCCTGTTACAATGGGTGATGTGGCCTCGCTTCCAGATGTACTAGAACTCCCCCCTTCCTGGTCTTTAAAAATGACTTGACTACCACCTCTTAAAATTCCAGGAAAGTTCCCCTCTGGCCTGCACATCGATGTAGCATGTAAGCATTATACAATGCCATCTGCATGATGTGCACAGACAGCTTCTTGTACCACACCCTTGACTTCCACATGGTGTTATATGGCTGAAGTAGATGGTCCACAAATCCACCCCTACCATGTACCTATTGTAATCCAAAATATAGTCTGGCTTGGGGGCTTATGCACTGGTACCTCGTACATGGGCAGGGGTGGTAGAGTGTCCATGTATTGTTAGTACAAGGATGTGTCGCTGCTTAGTGCTCTTAGGGCTCTCGTGCCTTCTGAGCTTTACCCTAGCAGCAACTTAGAGAGACCTCTCTGATTTTTCCTAACAGTGCCGCATGCCGCAGTTTGTCTGGAAGAGAGGCACTTGAACAGGGTAGTACTATAATAGAAATTGTCCAAGTAGAGGCGGTAGCCCTGGTCCAATAGTGGGTGCACCAAATCCCAAACTATCTTTCCAGCAATTCCTAGGAAGGGGGGGGGGGGGTCCTTCCATTCATATACCTTATACCTAAAAGTGTACCATGATGCACTCTCACACAGCTTATACATCTTCATGCCATACCTTGCCCTCTTATTGTGCAGATACTTGCGGAACTGAAGTCTCCCATTGAAATCTACCAGGGACTCGTCTATCGATGTGTGCCTTTTTGGAGTATACACTTCCATAAATCGGGCACTCAGATAGTCTAATGTGGGCCAAACCTTATACAATCTATCATATCTGGGGTCATCTCGGGGTGGGAACTGTGCATTGTTGCAAAATGCAAAAACCTATGGATGGCTTCAAAAACAATAACTTACCGTCGCCAATGTACCATAATTGATTATTCTGATTGTGGTGGGCTCTGTGGGAGCTCTGGGGCCCCAGCGCTTCTCCGGGTAAGCCTAGTGCTGGACTTAAGAATTAATAAAATCTCATCAATAAGCTAAAGACCCACTAAAATGAAGTATTTGTAAAGTATATCTAATCTCGCAAGCCCTTATATGTCCAAATTACAAATAAATAAAGATTGTATGCCTTGTATCCCTTCCTTGGTTGAACTTGATGGACAAGTGTCTTTCTTCAACCTTATAAACTATGGCTATGGTATAGCCTTTACAAAGTAACAATGCAAATATGCTCGCAATGGCGCAGCTTCCCTTCAATGCCCTGATGTGTGACCATACAGCAATTTACTTGGGAGAAATTGTGTGTCAAACTTTGTGGAGCGTTTCATGCATAAAACAACATGTCAACATAAAGCAGACATTTAATAAATATTAGTCATTAAGTTTGCTGTTATGACTCTCTGTTGAAAAAGTAGAAAATGTTGAACTTTGAAAATTGAGATTATTTCCAAATTGCGGTGATATAAGCCATGACCGAGTCGTTCCTATCCCAGAGAGGGGTGACCCATGCCAGGGCTTTGCCGGAGAGAAGGCTGACCACAAGAGCCACCTTGGACCATTCTGTGGCGAATTTAGTTCCATGTGCAGGACCACTGGGTGATTAATCCCCTGCATAACTTTGCATCTCCATCATATATAAAAGGCATGGATAGTTGCAGTCTGGATTCAGCAGTGGATAACGTAGCCGCCATAGTGGGAGATATCGCAGGAAGTGGACGATGCTTCTCGAAATCCAAGAACCCCTTTATAATCTACACCAAAAAATATTGTTAATTTTAGATTTTGGATGTTGATCCAGTATGAGAATAAAATGTGATCAAAACATGCGAAGATACTGGAGCACATTTACTTACCAGGTCACTCGAGTTCACTGAAATGCATTGTCCGTCTATAATGCACTGTGCGGCTATTAAATAAGATTGTGCGCCTGAAATCATGAATGTGTCGCTTCCCAGCTCAAGTCCAGCAGAGTTCACAATCTTTTTTATGGTGCATCTTTAACATAGGGCGTGCAACATAATTCGAATGTTAAATATAGCATTCAGTTCAAATCAGTCGAACCGTCTGACGACATGCCCCCTGATTTGGAAGCCAACGCATCTGCGCCACAAAAGGATTGCGTGCTCTACAATCGCAGCGCACACACTCCTTTAATACCTGTGCAAGACATTTTAGCCATGAAGAACAGGAACAGTCTGACTAAAGTGCATCGAAAAGCGCCGCAAAGCTTTTAGTAAATGTGCCCCATTGTGTTTCAAAACCATAAATTAAAGTGAAACTGTCATTTGAAATAATATTTAATATCGTGTCTGGTGGGATGTGGTATATATTTTTCTAATGTACTCTCAATAACAAATTCTGCTTAGGGTGCATTGATACGGTGGTATGCCCTGGAAAGGAGGAGGAGGTGACCCCCTCCCCAGGAAACAGCGGTGCACGGCCGCACACCCACGAAAGGATAGAACAAGCTCTATCTTTTCCTGGTGTGCGACGCTGAACGGTGCCACACAGAGATGTGTATTCCAGCCTGTATCATGTGTGTCTATATAGGCTGCATGAGCTCACATGTAATGTCCTTGTGCTTGGTTAAACAGCTCTGAGAATTACCCCTACACTTTCAGCTTAAAAATACTGCTCAAAGCTTATGACAGCCAGGGAGAGAGCAGGAGTAGTTAACACTGACAGCTGTGTAACAAACAGGAGAGAAGAGAGAGACCCTATTGCAATGCTGTAGACAGATTTGCCATAGCAACATGCAAGTAACATTGTAACTAATCGGTACATTACACATTAAATTTCTTTACAAACGATGGATAATTTCTTAATGAAGTAGATATGAAAAATGTTCACAACACCCCTTTCCCCACCCAATATCAAAAATCATCTGAACTGACGGTTGCACTTTAAGTCTCAAGAAAAAGAGGTCTTTGCTGCATATAAACATTCTTGTCACAATGACCTCCCAGCTATGCCTCACCAACAACTAAGGATTTGAACACATTCATAAAATTAACGCTTTATTATTTATGCATTTCATTCCCATGCAAATATTCTGCACATGATGCATTCATCATGAATAATGTTTGTATCCGGATTCGGTCTGTGTGGGTAATGGTCCCAATTGCTATAGCTTACTCTGCTAATATTTATAGTCTTTGTTCAGTTGTTACTTTAACACACTGTTCCAGACCCTGCAGCATTATCCTTCACTGAGCTCATCTGCCACAGCTTCGGCGTGTATATCTTTTCCAGTTGGCATACTGTAGCATGAAATAATTATCAGTTCTGACTGTTTGAATATTGGATATTCCCATAAGAAGATAAGAGAATTTGCAAGCAGAGTTATTCTCTACTGAGTCATGCTGGCTGATTACTTTTAGACTAGAGCGGACAGAATTTTGATTGCTGGACTATGACTGATGTAAACGTATGTGTATTTTTTTTCTATGTAAATTCCTCAGTTAGCTTCAAGCTTGAGGCCTTTTAATTTGCTGGAATGTTTGCTCCTTTGACAAATTTCTTGTTTATGGAATGTTGAGAAGATGTTTTAATATTATTACCATTCATTTCTAATGATACCCTTATTTATTTATAATGACAACTTGTATTAGTTCCCCGTATCCAATAGCAAATCTGTGCAAATTTGGGAGGGGTCAGTCTGACAGCAACATTATATTCTCTTGGCTCTCCAGATACTTCAACCCACTGGTGTCCAGAGAATACCCCAATAACTTTCCTCTCCCAGCGGTCACCATGGCGCAGCCGTCCATAAACACCAGAACCACTAGCACCTGGGCGTGCATCACAGTGCTGATAGAGCAAATGTACGGTCTGCTGTTGCACTCTGCAGGATCTGTAAACCAATTCTCCAGGTCGGTCACTGTCAAATCCTGAGAAGTGCACTCTTTTTCCTGCCAAATTCTCCAAAGATGGAGAGGCAGCAAGGCGCATGTGAGGTTGAGATTGTGCCCGCCGTAGCTCCAATAATGCATAATCATAATCCATACTAAGTTCTACTGGGGATCCAATCCATCCACGAGGTATCCTTGTACTTTTAACACGTACCCATCGTAGAGAAGGAAGAGATCCTGGTCTTAAGAAACCAACTCGTAGCTTACGTGCTCCTTGAACATAGTCGTGACCATCATGGATACAGTGAGCAGCTGTTAACACATGACGCTCAGTTACCAACACTCCTGTGCATCCTGTGGAAACCTGAACAGCAGCTGCAAAAGGAAATTCTTTAAGAAAACGCTGACTTCTGATGGAAAAGCGGATATCTGGTCCATAGATTTGCCTCCGTCTGCGCATAAATGTGGCATGGCTCTGCTTTTTGCTCTTGATATTGCTCTGAGGTATTTGTACTACTACTGTAGTCAGTGTACGGCTTCCATTTAAATACGCAGTCTCATAGTCAAGTTGATGTTCAACAGTAAGTGCTTCTGGAAGAGACTCATGCTGGATGCACTTCTTTGTGCAGACGGTGAAGAGCTCTGTGGTACTATTGGCAGTAAAGTGAGATGGAGTTAAGGTCAATGTTTGATGGGTCTCAAACTGTAGGACCGGAAGCTCAGAAGCCGTGAAAGACACATAAGCCAGGTACACAATTAACAAGTATCCACCAGTCATCATATCAATGTTCCTAAAAATAAAAAACAAGAAAAACAAATCTTGTGTCATTCAATGCAACATATATGTGTCATTGTGCAGACAGAAGGGCCACATCTCTCAAATATAGAGAATGTGTTATTGCCCAGAATAACCAACCAAATCACTGTTTGATGTTCTTATTTGCGCTAAAAAAACTAGAATCTTAAGAGTTGTCATAGGACAGTGGTGGCGAACCTATGGCACGGGTGCCAGAGGTGGCACTCAAAGCCCTTTCTGTGGGCACCCGGGCCATCGCCCAAGCACACCAAACAGGACTCGAAGAATCTACCTGCAGTTCCAAGCAACTTAAAAGATGCTGCTTTCTGTCATATTTTGATACTTACTTCACTACTTGGGACTGTAGGAAGAGGGAGAATAAATAGACAAGGCCGAATTATCTTTGGAGGACATCCTGCTGGCCCCTACAGGTCTACAGAGAGACACTGGAAAGAAACTAAAATGATGCAAATTTTCCATCTTTCTACTGTGTTGCTGTCCTCAGGAGGCCAATATGATTGTTGAAGAACAGGGAGCAGTAAGTTAATTTTTGGTTGGCATCTCGCGATAAATAAGGGGGGTTTTGGGTGTCTTTTTGGGCACTCGGCCGCTAAAAGGTTCGCCACCACTGTCATAGGAGAAAAGGAGAACAAGATGATTCATATTTTGTCATCATAAATATATTGGAACCAATGAAGCAAGGACTTGGTAGATATTTTACATACTTTGGTTTAAAATATTGGATATGTTATAGGACATATACGGAGAAACCACTGAAGTCACTTAGATAATAAGTTATTTTCTTTAGAAATATGCAGTAAAAATCAAGCAAATGTTTTTACATTTATTATAAAATAATATAAATGACTTCATAATCTTTCGTATTGCTAAAAGATCAAACGCTCTATATCCAATAAAATTTCCATTTACTCTCATGAGATACACTTGAGCATTTTTGATAAAGTTAGTAGCTAAGTAGGTTTTCATTTAATATCTTAAAAATCTGGTTCTGTTATAAAAATCTTATAAATACAACCCCAGATCAACAAACAAAAGATTCCACTATATTCAAAATGTAATTCACAAATTAAGCTTAAATGGAAAAAGGTTATCTAAGTATTTCCCTTGAAATAAAAAACTGGGAAAATGCCTTTATCTTGAAATTATAATATTCTCCATCACTCTTTCACATCACGCTGGAGGAATATTAGCCATATCTTTTTTTACAGTAGATTTAAAGTTCTATAATGGGGTTTGCATACCTGAAACTAGTACCCCCATTACTCCTATGAGTTTTGCCATTTCATAGGAGTGAGTAGGATAACTTGCTTCTGGTTTACACATAAAATACATTGTGGATCGGTAAGTCAGTCTACCAATCATATGACTCAACTCAATAAAGCATATTGTTAGTGTTTTTAATATCACAGACTTCTTTCTCATATAATTATAAAAATAAGACGGAGAGTCTCTCTCTTAGGTTGTAAATCGGACATTGCAACAGCTTGATTCTAATCTTAATTTTAGCTATTGTGTTGTAGATTTTCTGGTGTACTTAAAGGGGTATTCCCATTTTAGCAAATTAATGTTATTGTTTGTACAATGAAAAATTATACAATTTTCCAATATACTTTCTGTATCAATTCCTCACTGTTTTCTAGATCTCTGCTTGCTGTACTTCTATAGAAAGCTTCACTGTTTATATCCAGGGAACAGAAATCTGACAATGGTTACACAGGTACACAACTCTCGTTAGTAGCAGAGAGTAATCAGAGCTGTGTCATATAATGAGCCGTGCACCTGTGCGACCATGGACCATGATTTCTGTCCACTGGAAATAAACAATAAAGCTTTCTATAGCAGGACAGCAAGCAGAGATCTAGAAAACCGTGAGGAATTGCTACAGGAAGTATATTGGAAAATTGTAAAACTTTCCTTAATTCAAACAATAAAACTTATGTGTTGAAATGGGAATACCCCTTTAAGAGTATGGTGCGCCAGTGAATGATAAATCTCCATATAATGTGATTACTTTTGATCACATTTGACTTTTAAATACTTTGGTATGCAGACAAATCTATAGTCAAATCAATGACTGCCAAGTGTCATGATCTTGTGGATGCAAACCCCAAAAAATCACCTCTCCCAACCACCATTGTGCATAAGAGCTAATCTGAGATGTTTGATATTCTATGTTTGTTTATGTTTACCAAATGTGACATGGTGCATTATTGTCAAACATCTACACTACTGTTTCCCTTTAAAAAAAAATTCACAGATCCACTCTCAACAATTAAAATGTCATTTGCCAAACTAAAACAATTTTCAGCTGACACCATAATAATTCTCACTATATATAGTCCAGAGAAGCATAGAAAAGTAGTTTACCTAAGTGGATGCAAAGCTAAATAAAGTCCACAACATCTGTACAAGACAGGCTTTACACCAGAAATCAATTGTCAAAATTAGAGGCTTTTAATCCATGGCAGACAATGTTTCCGCAAATTTCCTATTTATTTTCAAATGATGCTTTATACCTTTATTTGATCTCTTACCTACATAACAGGTTGCAGCTTCAGCAAGTTTTGATATTCATATTTCGGATATGAGGAGGTTAATGAAACATTCTCTGGTAAGAAATAAGCAGGAAGTAACATGTTATTCTGCCTATAATTATAAGACTGGCTTAAGCGATAGTCTATAAAATGAAAATATTAAAAGGCTAAGCTACGTGATTATGAAGCAATATGTGACACAAAGGACTGGCTAAACAATAAGTTAATAAAAAAATTGTAAAAAAGGGTACATGTTTTAACTTGGAAATCAGTGACTTGTTACCTTGTCATCACAGTTTTGTATACAATCGAATACATTATTACAAGAGAAAAGTATAGGTTAATTTTCCTCTTAGTTGTGTACCGGGACATAAAATAGTAAGCTTAAGCACAATTGCACTCACCATTTATTGAGTAAAAGGAACAGACTTATCCTGCTTAAAAAAAATACAAATAGTATAATAAAACATTTCTGCACTGATAACTTCCATGTCACACAGATCTCAAAAATAGAGGCTAATTACAAAGTCTTCATATCCCATGCAGTGCTGGACAGTAGAACAGAGCAGGCCCTTGTTCGTGTATATGTAAACCAGATTTTACTGGTTCTTTTATTCAATTGCTCTTTTAAAGTGATTACAAGCCCTCTGTTGGCAGAAGTCCATAGTCCAAGTCCATAAGAATCTAATCAGTTTGTTGTGTTGATGTGGGTCTATCAAACTGAGAACAATACGGTTGTATTCCCGAGGACATGATGTGGGATGATTAATTCAAGGAGGAAACTCGAAGCTGGCGACAGTCTAAAGACATTTGATTCCTGTGCTATGCAGTGGGGGAGATCTCTCTGCACCGCACAATTCTAGAATCAAAAAAGTAAAAAGGGTTCATTGGAAACGTGACTATGTTTATTCTGTTTAGCTGATATATAACAGATTAATACAATGTTAAAAAAAAAAAAAGATTGTAATCTCACTTCAGTACCTGGGAATGATGGTATACAGTGCTGAGTGATGTTTCAGGATCGTGGTGTTATGCTTACAGTTGCACCACAATGTACAAAGATTGTTGAGAATTTTGGTGTAAGTTACAACAACAGAGACTCCAGAAAATTTTACTTAAAAAAATTAAGTCACTTAAATTCATATTAACTGAACAATGTCTGTATATCCCTCAGTCCCTCAGAGACTGCAAATCATGCACAGAATTTTATATAAAAAGTAAATTATACAGTTTTTTGTAGTGCAGATTCATAAGGAAACTTTGAAGAAATGTATGAATCCAGGCAGACTAGATAGAACACCATAGTATGGGCCTCATGTCTACCCTCTTCTTCTAAATGCAACTGCAGCTGTTCACATCAGTCTTTACCCAATCATTCTACACACACCTGATTGTGCAGCTTACCTACTATTGAGTTAGCTTCTAGCATGAAGTTCTCACTCACTGATGCTTGTTTCCCACTTTCTCTTCAAGACTATATTCTTTGTCTAATGTCACCTACTTCCCGCCCCTCGCACACCTTCTGGTCTCTGTGTGCGTAGGAGGAGGGGGGGGGGGCAAGCTTCTGCATGATTGGAATGTAGCACACTGTGAAAAGGGTCGAGGGGGAGAACATCCACCTGTAGAACAAAACCCAATTGTCTGACATGCAGAGAGAATAACTGGCTACTGTACAAGAAATATACAGGTCAATATACTTTGTATATCTCTTTATTTAAATCCTCTAGTGGGATAAAATCCTATCATGGCACTGATAAATATGTTCAATGTGATTGATTGTACTCTGTAATGCAATATAATAATAATAATTCCTCTATGTATATAGCGCACACAGATTACGTAGCACTACACAGAGCTTGCCAAATAAGACCCTGTCCCCATGAGGCTAATCAATCTACCAGTAAATAATATATTTGTATATGTTCTATTTTGGTCACCATGACGTTTCCCAATGTCATGTGGATCGCACAGGCGCAGAAGCCGAGCCTGTGTAGGAGGCCTGCTGTATGCGACAGCCAAACCTCTGCAAGAGCAGCCGGGATCGCGGTCGCAATCCTGGTTGTTTTTTTATCTCTTTAGTCAAATGCAACACCCCGGCTGATACAAGGCAGATGGGTTGTTGCGAATAAGTCCCAATATGTAGCTTGCAACCTGTGTGGAGTCTGATCAACCCCACAGCAGGTCACTACACAACACGGGGAACACCACAGTGGTAGATCCTGCCTGGTAAGGCAGGAGTTAATTGTTTAATGTGATGTCATTCCATCAGCCAATCACACCTGTTATCATATTGTATTGTAAGCTGGGATGTAATTGGAGGAGTAACCACCACCTGACCAGGAGCTAAGGAGAAGTGACGGTTGGAGAGTGCCAACAGTCAGTTCAGTCAGTGTAGTGAGGAGAGAGAGTGCAGTCTGACAGGAGTCAGTCAGAGGAAGACTGACAAGAGTCAGTCAGAAAGACTAGTCAGTCAGACCAAGCAGTGAGACAGTAGAGCTCTGAGGAGTTAGTGAGAGAAAAGGGGTATAATCCTACCTTCAAGGGTAATATCTGAAGTAACCCAGGACAAGCTGAAGCATCCTACTAGAATACAGTTATCTCCCAGCCTGCACTTGCATCCAGGCTGGTGATCAATCCCTGTAGTTCCCTCTCCAAGTGCATCCCCAGCATTTTCCTATTTTGTCAAGATTCGTTTGGGCACGTTTTCCACTGTTCCTGTTGGTTCCAATAAAGAACTGTAAGTTCTGCTCCCTGCTACTACGGCTGTCACCAACACAGGCACCCTATCCACTACACAGAGACTCATACTCCAGACCCCAAAGGGTTGCCCCAGGGAGAACCACTATAATAGTCTCTCCCTCATCATTTCTTGCCAACACCACCTGCAGGAGACCTGCCAGGCTGTAGGACAGCCCTCCGGTCCCCATACCAAGCACCGTGACACTAGCTTGCCTAGGGCGCTACCGCCAGCCACTCAGGTACTGCGGGCCCCAGCTGTCTCCAAGCCCCAAGAGAAAAAGGCTAGGCCCCGGTGGGGGATGTTGCATAAACATGAACACAGCACCTAAAAGTGCCACCCACCTCTCCACCCGGCGATCGCAACTCCCGTGACAAGTATGGGGGGTGCCAATCATCTCTATGGCAACCCTGAGGTCCAATGAAGGATCCCAGAGCTGCCTTACATGACTGCCTTCTGGGTTAGACCCGGCAGTGCAGATGTCAGCATATACATTTGCATAGGCTGACTGGCATAATACACTACCATACATCAGTATAACAGTGTATTCATTTGAACAAGTGTTCAGATGATGACTTGTTTAAGTCCCGGGGGGGGGGGGGGGGACAAAAAAAGTGTAAAAAAAGAAAAAAAGGTTTAATAAAAATGTATTTTTATACAAAATAAAAGTCCCCTAAATCCCAAACACAATAAAATGTGAAAATCACCACACAAACAGCACATATTGGGTATTGCCATGTCCGTAATAACCCGTACAATAAAATAAAATCATTACTGAACCAGTATGGTGAACGCCTTAAAAAATAAATGAAAAATACAACAACCATTATGATTTTAGCTCATGCAACCAAACAAAAAACACCATAAAAAGTGAACAAAAAACGGTACATTTACTCCTGCACTACACCAATAAAAAGTACAACTCGTCAATAAATCAATAAATTACTCTTACCGGTAATGTTGTTTCCTCGAGTCACGACGGCACCACCAGAGAGAGACTGGGATCCGCTCTCCAAGGACAAGAAACCTGAGCTACTCCTCCTCATTTTGGTTACAGAGATTTTTTGGAAGAGCCGTTTAGTTAGTAGATAGAACATATATACATATTTATTCGGCATATATACATATCTTCTTAATGTCCTCTTTTTTTTTTTTCTGCGACACCAGTTAAGCGAACCTCACATAAAAAATAACACCCGTGTGGGAATACCAGGTGCCGTTGTGACTCGAGGAAACAACATTACCTGTAAGGGTAATTTATTAATTTCCCCTTCATCACGACGGCACCACCAGAGAGAATTACAGAAAAAAACAAGACTGTTAGTGGGGGACAACTGAGAATATGACCTTTCTTCCAAAAGATAGGGAAGAGGACCCCATCACATCCACCCTATAGTGATTTAGGAAAGTGTGAAGGGTAGACCAGGTAGCAGCCTGGCAAATCTGTTCCAATGTAGCATCCCTAAACTCAGCCCATGATGTAGCTAGGGCTCTAGTAGAATGGGGACGGATGGCATCCGGGACAGGAACTTCTGAAATTTCATAGGCCATTTGAATAGTGACTTTAATCCATCTAGCAATGGCTGTGGAAGATGCCTTAATCCCCTTATTCTTTCCTGAAAAAAACCCCAAAAAGACTGTCCGATTTTCTCCACATAGAAGTAGCATCTAAATATTGGACAATACTTCTTCTAATACCAAGACAATTAAAGGACCTTTCCTTCTCTGTTTTGGGATTATTGCAAAATGAGGGAAGGTTAATGTCCTGAGACCTATGAAAGTCGGATACTACTTTAGGCAAGAAACCCAGGTTTGGTTTAAGGATAACTCTGTCATCTAAGATCCTACAATATGGTGGTCTGTATCACAGAGCCGCTATCTCGCCAACTCTTCTAGCCAAGTGATGGCTGTAAGGAAAACTTTTTTTTTAACAAAAGTTTTTATTCATATCAAAAAGGAAGAAATTTTTACAAAAGTTTCAGATCACAATATATAAAACAAGAAGAGAAATTTTCATCTTTTTTATAAACATTCTAGGTCATCGTGTAAACATTTTCATCATGTAAACATTTTCATAATAAGCGTAGTACATATACATAAAGATTACCATTTCAGATACCAATTATCCAAAAGGGTGGCATCAATTTTGTGCCATTCCCTATGGATCCCTCCTATCAAGAACCTAGTGAGGTATTCAAATTTCTATGAAAGGAGAGAGTTAGGTATGTACTACATTTATGTTTATCACTTCTTCCTATGAAAAAAAAAGTAGTTCTAGAGGCAGAGGCAACTGGCTATTTTTTGCCATGGCCAACTGGCTCTAGCTATAGTACTCTATGTATTTAATTTTTCTGGAGGGCCACCTACCCGGTCCTCTGTCTTAAAAATTTTTTGGGAGTGCCACATACAGGTACTCTATGTATTTAATTTTTCTGGAGGGCCACCTACCCGGTCCTCTGTTTTAAAATTTTTTTGGGAGTGCCACATACAGGTACTCTATCTATTTAATTTTTCTGGCAGGCCATCTACGCGGTGCTCTGTTTTGAAAACATTTTTGGACTGCCACATACAGGCACTATCCAAATTTAATTGTCTCCATAGCAGCCTCACTCGGTCACTCTGTCATTGCCATGCTGTTGCCCATAATTTTGGCATAATGGTGCAATTAAGCAGCCTCAGAGGCATCCATGCATGCTGCCCCTGCTGTTTCCTGTCAATTTCCGTGGTGTTTCCATCATTTTCTGAGGTTTCCAGGTTTTTGGCCAAGCTTCCCTGTGCAGAGCCTTGGTCCCCTTGAAAAATGCTTGAGTCTCCCATTGACTTCAATGGGATTCGTTATTCGAAATGAGCACTCGAGCATTGGAAAAAGTTTGACTCGAGTAATGAGCACTCGAGCATTTTAGTGCTCGCTCATCTCTATATTTCACCAATTTCAAACATTTGCTAAGGGTCTTGCAGTGTGGGACGTTGTTTGTTTGGATGGTGTACTTAAAACGTATTTGATCATGATGATTAGAGAAAAATTACTATAAAAAGTGTTGCAATATCTCTGGTACCTGCTTTCTAGAGTTAAAAGGGTTAACAAAAGGGTGGGGGCTGGGCATCTGCGTTTTGCTGTGTATAGAGCTGACATGAAAGTGGCCTTCAAGTATAGATAACACAGGTTTTCTCCATATTGAGATGTTGGAGCATGGCCCAAACTTTACAGAAAGCAAAGAACACTGGTATAGGCTTACCATCCCCGCCGGGCACTCCAAGTCTCCCCTGATCATCCGCTTCTCGAGATACAACTGTACAATTTAAGTTATCATGCAGTAATATCAATGCCCCCGCTTTCCCATTCACAGCCCAGTACCTGTCCCACCCAGAGCTTATTCAGCCGTTGCATATCCTCCTCTCCCACATGCATCTCCTGTAGAAGCGCCACATCCATCTTTAATTTTTGGAAATGCCTCAACACCATGATTCTCTTATGTTGGGAACGAAGTCCCTTTACATTCCAAGAGACGACTCCCAAACAAGTGCTTTATAAGTCGGCTCATCCTTGAGGTTCCCCAGGTGCAATAGGGGTAGCAGAGATCACCTGAAGCACCCTTTAACAAGAACCAGTTTAACAGAAACCCCCCTTTCCCTTCCCCCTTCCCCCCAACTGTGGTTTTTGTGTCTTTTTCTGTGTTCTCCTTTGCCCTAACTCCTCCCTCACACCATAGCTGTTAAAGACCATAGCTGTGAAAAGATTAATATCAATAAATAATTGAAAATCGTCTGTAACTTTACTAGGGCAGAAATTTAGCCCCTTCGATAGTGAAGATTCCTCATCATGGTTAAGGATGTATTTCGATTTAAAAAATTTTACAGTATTAGTAGTACGTTTGTTTGCATGTGGGTTTAGACCTCTCTGGACTTGTTTCCCCTCTGTAGCTTGCTTTTTCTTTTTAGTTCTCCCTCCCCTATATCCTCTAGTTCTTTTTGTGGTGTGTTGAGTGGTATGAAATACTCCATAAACTTTGTTTTTGCTTTGTGAGTATAGTCTCTGCATACTGACCGGGTCTGCATGGGTGTGGGAGGTCTGGTTGGGCCAATCTCTAAAAAAGATAGATGTGATAAACTGCTAGCTGGAGAAATTAATGGAATGGTTTCTGCTGAAATATTGGCCCCTTTGGTGGAAAAACAGAAATCGGATACATGTTGGGAACCAGCCTGATTGGAAGCTAAGATGTATCTTGGCTGTGAGAATAGAAAGTGTTGTGCGTTGTAAGCCAGGTGGTATTGGGACTGATGGTTATGGATGGAATGGGGCAAGGAGATCGTGTTAAAGGAGGTGTCTATTCCGGTATCATTCCGGTTCATGAATTACACTGTGTGTATTTAACCTGGCACAGTACCTTCTTTTGGACTAGAGTCCGAAATTCGGTAATCATCGCCTCTCTGTTTTCTCCTGGACTTTCAACCAAGAGGGTGGAGAAGTGAGAAAATCCAGTGAGATGCCAGTGTATTGCCTGCAACACCCACTTGCTTCCTGATATCTCTGACCAAGCTTGGAAGAAATGGGTTAGTCTCCCCCCTACGGGGAGCTTGGTGTCATAATGGGCTTGGTCCCTGACGATTGGGCTCTCTGGATTGATTAATTAAGAGCCCTCTGCTTCAATTAAAGCGTCTTGAATTTTGATTCTTCTCTGGGACCTTGCCTTCCAAAAGGAACAAAAGGGCCTGTACTGGCTGCTTACGGAGGGGAATGATTTTACTCTATCTCCTGCTTTCTCTAACAGTTCCTCTAACACTTGACCAAACAACAATTTTCCATCACGTGGGGTTCCACACAGTCTATTTCTTGAGCCTGGTCAGTTTTTTAGCCAGAGGGCTCTTCTAACTTAGACAAGGCCGATGAACGAGCCGTGAGTCTTATGCATCAATAGAAGCGTCTGCTAGAAAGGCAGCCCCTTTATGCACATTTAAAATAGACAAGGCTAAAGCGTCTCTAGGAATTTTATTCTGGATGTCAGTTTCTAGTTGGTTTAGCCAAAATAACATAGAGCGGGCCACGCATGTCGCCGCAATATTAGGTTTAAAGGCTGAAGTAGCCGAGTCCCTTGATCTCTTAAGGAAACTTTCCATCTTATTATCCATGGGATCCCTAATGGAACCCATATCCTCAAAAGGAGGAGATGATTTACGAATTACTTTGGCTACGGATGCATCCACCTTTAGGGCAGAACCCCATGTACACGAAATGTCTGAGTCGAAAGGGTATTTCCTTTTGACAGATCTGGGGATGTATGATTTTTTCGTCTGGTGCCTGGCATTCCTTCTGTATCAAAGACACCATAGTTTCATGAAGAGGAAAGGACAGTTTACATCTTTCTTTTAGACCCTCAAACATGATATCCTGGACAGATCTAGGTTCTCTACTATCTTCAATATCCATAGTAACTCTGATAAGCTTAAGAAGGTGATCAGAGTCATCCATACTAAACAGTGGGCGTCCTGCATGTTCCGTTTCGGAGGTCAAAGAGCCTGATTCACTAACCAAGGCTACACATTTCTCCTCCGATCCTGACCTCTCTGTAGCATATAGTGCAGCAGAGGTACCTGGCTGCTCCTGCATGAGAGGGAATGGGTTAGGAATTAACGCTTCCTTAGCCCTTTGAACCTCTTCCCTAACCACATTTCTTAATGACTCCATCCAAATGGAAGACTCTTTAGTTAAGATTTTTGCCAATGCAGCTATTACAAGTGGTTTTTTCTTAACCGGTGGGAAGTTTATGACCATAAATTCTGCATTCTCTATCGTCTGTCTTACAAGTCACCTTTTTAGACCACTCTTCTCCCTAAGATATGCAAACAACAACCTCATTAACCACTGTATAAAAATAAACATACATATAACTCACCACCCTGCAGTATAGTTACCCAGACTGGAGTCCTGGGTGTTTCAGCGAGGTGGCGTTTGTTTGCCATACTGCAACAGCTGATTTCAGGACAGCATTCTGCAGTCCATTCTTCCAGTTTAAATTTCCCGCCAGGAATCAGTGGTCATGTCCACGACTTACTCCCGGTCAGGACGCACAGCGGTCTTTTTTACATCATTAAACAGACTCTGTATCGGACCAACTCAGGGGGAGGGCTAGTGAACCCTGAGCTCAACCCAGTTTTTTCCTTCTCCGTGTGCTTCTTCAGAGGCTGGAGACCCGATACCGGAAGTGACCATATGTATCACTTCCGTCCGTGACCTGCGACTGACATACTCCATCTTCTGGCAACCGCCAGCTCTATAGGAACCACCTGCCTCGACTTCGGGGACGATCGTTAGATAGAAGGAGGGAGGCAGCCATCCGGAAAATGCCAATCCCCACACCAGAGGATTACACTGACGGCGTCCCACACGCTTTCTAGAAAAAAGGGTTAGTGAGACACCACAGGGGCACCTTTATCACGGTGTGCCCAGGCCTCCTTCCAAGGACAGGAAACCAAAACTGAGGAGGAGTAGGAGGAGCCTCTTTTTATGCTCAGTTTACCTGTCCTTGGAGGGCAGATGCCAGTCTCTCTCTGGTGGTGCCGTCATGATGAAGGGGAAAATAAGTCCTAAAACAGCTTAATCAACAAAATAATAGAAATGGTACGCCACCTTGTAGATGCCAATGCAAAATAAAGGGATTTTTCTCTCCAAATTAGTTTGGTAGAACAAGTCAAACATAAAAAAGCTGTATAAATGGGATATCACCATAACCGTACTGACCCATAGAACATAAGTGGCATGTTAGCTATAGTATTTGGTGTATAAAACACCAAAAAACCCCTATAAAAATCAATTACAAAATAGATTTTTTGCACCCCACCCCCCACAAAAAAAGCTAATAAAGGTTAAAGAATGGAGTATTGCGTCTCCAAATATAGTGTTACGACAATCCTTGAAGGGATCTGATTTTTAAAATAGGTCCACTCTTTGGAGGTTTTTAGTGCCCTACTATCTTGGAGGCAGGGGAGGACTGGGAATTTAAACTGGGCTTGGTAAAAAATGTAAAAGTGGCCCTTTTCTGTGGGTGGGGTCAAAACAAGTAGGTGTGACCATGTGATGTGGGTGGGGTTACTAAACTCCACACAAGCTGTTTATAAATGGTCTAAATCAACAGGTGCAGCATAGCAAAGGAGACTCATATTGCCTCCCTTATACAGGAATAAGGCTTCTTTTTTAAAAGAGCACAACTTAATACTGACTTATACATACAAAGAAAAAAACAACAATACTTTCTCCGTTAAACAAGAATATAACTACTATAATCAAATGAACAGAAGGAAAAAGAGTGGGGAGTCCAGCATCCAACACAAATAGTTCCAAAGGGAAAAACAGCTGTTAAAACATATCCAAAAATGTATTCTTCATATTAAAAGAGAAAATCCATGATGCAATAACATGAACGCAGAAAGATGGTAAAAAGCATAGGGCAGACCAAAATATACAGCTGTATCGCGTGGAAGAGACGTTGGTCAGTCTGGGAATTAAATTGTCTGGCACTAACATACAAGAAGATGGGGAGTAGGAAGGTTCTCACCAGGCTGACCTTCTCTCGGTATGTCAGCTTCCAGTGCCCCCAGCTCCACACATTCTGCTCACACACGACCAGAGCCTCGCTCTTCTCCATGTTCACGGCTGAGTTAGACATCTTGGAGAAAGCTGCTATCTCCTACTGTAGAGCCACACAGTCAGTTCTAGAGGACATGTCACATCATCTGCATAGGCACAGAACTTTACTGTCTCAACTTTACTCGCAAAGGACACTTCAGTCCTGTAAATTCCTTATTGCCAAGCAACTTTCTTAAAAAGGGGTCTAAACTAAAGACATATAACAAAGGGGCTGAGAGGACCTGTAAAGTGGAGGAATGCCATACTCCAACAGCACTTGGTACAAGTAGCCATGGTGGACTCAATGGCTTTACTCTGGTCTTGGCCGACAATCTATGTCCCAACATGATGCTGCTTGACATAGGCCACCGCTTCTCTCACCAACAGTAATGAGTCCTCTATAGTCCGACCTTTCACACCACTTGTCTGGTTATAAATAGAGATGAGTGAGCATACTCGTCTGAGCTTGATGCTCGGACAAGTATTTTGCCAGCTCGAGAAAATTGGCATCTCGCAGTGTTTAGATTTTTGGTGGCCAGAAACAGAGCCAATCACAAGCCAGGAGACTCTGCAGTACACCCAGCATCACGTGGTACACTTACATGTCAATAGCAGTGGTTGGGTGGCCTGATCAGGTGACCCTGGAATATACTATCCCCTGCCCGCACTGCTCGGATCATTCGCTGTCTGGATGCCGTTAGGGATAGAGCTGCTGCTTGTCAGGGATAGCGTTAGGGTGTTCTAGTAGATTACTGTTAGGCAGGAGTGATTCTAGAAGAACCTTACTGTTTAGCAGGAGTGATTCTACAAGAACCCAACAGCCCTTGTTAGGGCTACATTAGCGATTTTCAAAAGTTAAAGTGACAGACTCAGTCACAGCACAAAATCCTTTTGTGTGCTGTCAGTGTAGGTTAGAAACTAGCCATAGCAATCATCTTCTGTGGTTGCTGTCTGATTTCTTCTGCACGTTTTGTTCTATAAAAAAAAAAACACAAAAAAAACAAAAAAAAAAATACACTTTATATTTCTGTTTTGTCTATAAAATAAACTTTCATTTTGAAAATGTTGAACCCGAGGGCTAAGGGTAGAGGACGAGGGCATGGGCATCCAATTACTGCAGGGGTCAGAGGCCGTGGTCCTGGGCCGGGTGAGACACCACCTGCTGATGAGGGAGCAGGGGAACGCCGCACAGCTATACTCCTTAGCTTCATGTCTAAAGTTACTGGGACTCGTGGTAGAGCACTGTTGAGGCCAGAACAGTGCGAACAGGTGATGTCGTGGATTGCGGACAATGCTTCAAGTAATTTGTCCACCAGGCAGTCAGTCACTTACCCAAGTGAGCACTCCTCCAGCTCCTCAACCTCCTTCCCCCCAGTCTGCCGCCTCCCAGGACAATTTGGCATTTGAGCCTGCATACTCTGAGGAACTGTTTTCTGGACCCTTCCCAGAGTCACAAACCACTTTTCAGGTTGCTGCTGATCTCTTTCCCGATGCCCAGGTTTTCCAACGGTTGCAGTCTGTGGGTGCTGATGACATTGTTGACGTAGTGGAAGAAGTGTGTAAAGAGGTGTCCAACAATGAGGAGACACGGTTGTCAGACAGTGGTGAAGTAGTTGTCAGGGCAGGAAGTCCGAGGGGGGAGCAGACTGAGGGATCGGAGGATGATGAGGTGACAGACCCAAGCTTCTGAGACGGAAGCGAGTCCTATACGAGAACAATGGAACCAAGGCCTTTCACCTCCAGCCGGGCACATCACTGCTCCTTCCCCTGTGTCATTTGCTGCCTCTGCTAGTCAGCCCCCTGCCCAGGACCCCGGCACAAACACCTCCCGCTCAAAAAACCACACCTTCGCCTTCACGATCCTCCACAGCGTCCACCAATGTCTCCATGCGCAGCATTCAGCTGTCCCCAGAAGCCAGAGCGCAAGAGGAAATACAGTTGCACCCACCCACACGCCCAAGCCGTCAACATCCACATCTCCACACGCCCCTCGTTATTCGCTCCCCAGCCACCACTACTTTTCCCGTTGTGCCGTCCCAGCCCTGCACCATCACTTGTTAGACAACATCATCTGTGCCGGGCAGGGCCACTATATGTTGCTGATGGCACATTGGGTTAACTTGGTGGATACTGGGACCGAGTCTGACTCTGGGGCCGCTCATATACTGCCGACACCAAGGATTGTGGGGCCTACCTCGGTCACGGTCTCTCAGGCCTACTATGCCTTCTCCTCCTCCCACCCTTCCTCCACCTCCTCCTCTGAATTACCATCCGTGGGCATGGCGCCATCAGTTGGTAGCTCTAGGCGCAGCAGCAGTGCCATCGCTAAGCGACAGCAGGCGGTGCTCAAAGTGCTGAGCCTAGGCGATAAAAGGCACACCACCCAAGAGCTATAACAGGGCATCACGGCCAGACCGATCTGTGGCTGGCACCGCTGATCCTGAAGCCAGGCATGGTTGTGTGTGACAACGGCCGTAACCTGGTGGCGGCTCTGCAACTCGGCAGACTGCCACATGTGCCATGCCTGGCCCATGTGTTAAATCTGATAGTTCAGCGGTTCCTCAAGACATACCCCAATCTATCTGATTTACTCACAAAAGTGCGCCGCATCTCTGCGCATTTCAGAAAGTCCAGCACAGATGCTGCCACTCTCAGGGCAGCGCAGCGCCTCCTCCAACTGGAGAGTCAAGCCAGTGAGGGGAGTGAATTGTTGCGCGTTGGAACTCTGGCGCACATGGCAGATTTCATGTTAGGCTGCCTATCCCGACAAACACTGTGACCTGTCCCCAGTCTCGGCAGAGTAGGGGTGATCTTTACAGAAAGATGCTGAGGGAGTACGTAGCTGACCATACCAACCTCCTAAATGATCACACAGCTCCCTACAACTACTGGGTTTCAAAGCTGGACATCTGGCCCGAACTGGCGCTGTACGCTTTAGAGGTTCTTGCCTGCCCTGCCACTAGCGTGTTGTCAGAGCGGGTCTTCAGTGCAGCTGGTGGCAATATCACCAATAAGCGTACACGCCTGTGGACTGACAGCGCTGACAGGCTGACCCTTATCAAGGTGAATCAAGCATGGATTTCTCATGATTTCCATTCTCCACCAGGTGAAAGCAGCTCAACCTGAATAATTCTCATGTATGCACTCCTCCTCCTCATTCTCCTCCTTTTTGTACACTAAAGCAGAGGCAACTGGCTATTTTTTGCCAGGGCTCTAGCTATAGTACTCTATGTATTTAATTTTTCTGGAGAGCCACTTACCCGGTCCTCTGTTTTAACCCCTTCCCACGCGGCCCTTTTTCATTTTTGCGTTTACAGTTTTCACTCCCCACATTCAAAAATCTGTAACTTTTTTATTTTTCCATGTACAGAGCTGTGTGATGGCTTATTTTCTGCGCAACAAATTACACTTAAAAATGGTAGTATTTAATATTCCATGTCGTGTACTGGGAAGCAGGAAAAAAATTCCAAATGCAGTGAAATTTACAATGTTATCATTTTTAGGACTGTAAGACCTTTTGATCACTTTTTATAGAATTTTTAAATTTTTTTTAAATGGTAAAAAAGTGCCATTTTCGACTTTGGGTGCAATTTTCCGTTACAGGGTTTTTTTATTATAATTTTTTTTTAAACTTTTTTTTTATTTTTACAATTTTTCAGACTCCCTAGGGTACTTTAACCCTAGGGTGTCTGTACGATCCTATCATATACTGCCATACTACAGTATAGCAGTATATGGGGATTTTACTTCTCATACATTACAATGTGTTGATAGCACATTGTAATGTATGGGTTAACCCGAAGTAGCTTAGGGTCTTCGTGAGACCCAAGGCTACCATGGCGATGGATCGCCGCTCCCCGATGACGTCACGGGGAGCGACGATCCTCAGAAAGATGGTGGCGCCGATCGCAGCAAAGACTTACCAGCTATGGAGAGGGCTTGGCCCGCGAGCCGTCTCCATGCACCGGGACCCGGCATGTGACGTACTATTACGTCACATGTCGGTAAGGGGTTAAAAAAATTTTGGGAGTGCCACATAAAGGTACTTTATGTATTTAATTTTTCTGGAGGGTCACCTACCTGCTCCTCTGTTTTGAAAACTTCTTTGGACTGCCACATACACGCACTATCCAAATTTAATTGTCTCCATAGCAGCCTCCACACGTCGTCTTTATAGGAGCCTCCACACGTTGTCTCCATTGCTACCTCCACACGTCATCTCTATAGCTGCCTCCATACATCGTCCCCTTAGCAAACGAGCTGTGTCAGGCAAACTTACCGATATTACTTCAGCGCTACTTGCGCATCTGTTTACGTTCCCCTCCCCCGCCATAACCAGGCCAAATACTTATAAAAACAGTACTACACTTGATCTTATACAAAAGGTTCTTAGAAGTGCTGTTTGTAGCCCCCGCCTATTTTGAAGATTATATTTTTTTCAAAGTAAACGCTTCTGGCCCCCAGGCCCATTTTGGGTGGGGAGTAGCCGAGAGGCAGGGGCTTGGACAGGTGAGAGCTTGCCTGGCAGCGGACCGCCAGCTCCATCACAAGATCCAACTAACATCGTTTTAACTGCAGCTCCTAATCTAAAGTAACTTAAAGTAACCTGGGATTGAAAATCTTTCCCACTAAATTCATTAGGTATGTGTGTCTCATTATCCCTCTCTACTACTGGATCCTTATCATCACAGTTAAAAAAGTATTTTCTTATGGTGAGATCTCTAATAAATTTGTTAACATAACACATACCTAATGAATTTAGTGGGAAAGATTTTCAATCCCAGGTTACTTTAAATTTGCTGCAGTCCTTGGATAGCGATAATTTAAGAGTGGGGAATATGACACAATATCACATCAAAAACCCGTCTTTCTACCCGACAAAAGAGAGAACAGAATGGCTCTTAAAGAGATTTCAGGTTGGGAAGACGTGGTGATCAGGATGTCGGACAAAGGGGGCTCAGTTGTGGTCATGAACAAAGGTGATTACATAGACCAGATGAGCCTCCTTTTGTCCGACACCATAACATACCGTGAATTAGGAGGGGATCCTACTGAAGTTTTCTCTGCAAAATTGTTGGAATTATGCAGGGAAGGTGTAGCTTTGGGGGTTCTTAAAGATAAACAAATAGAACGTCTCATCCCCACAAATGCTACCATTCCAATTCTGCATGGTCTCCCGAAGACGCATAAAGAAATACATCCCCCACCCATGAGACCGATCGTGGCGGGTATCGGATCCATCAATGAGAACCTCTGTGGATGGTTAGACCACCACCTTCAACCCTTAGTACAAAGAATCCCAGGTTTTTTGAAAGATAGCGGGGAGGTACTTGGAGCTATGCATAACAAAATATGGAAAAAAGAATTCTCATGGCTCAGTTGCGATGTGGTAGCTCTCTACCCATCAATTCTGCATAATGTAGCCTTGAAAGCATTGCATTACCATTTAATACACCACAGCATATATGATAACAACCTTTGCACTTTCTTAATGGAGACATGCGATTTTTTGTTGAGACACAATTTTTTCATGTTCGATTCCCAAATTTTTTTTTGCAGACCAGGGGTGTAAGTATGGGGGCCAAGTTTGCCCCATCCCTGGCAAACTTGGTTCTTGCTTGGTGGGAGGAAACTGCCATTTTTGGTCATAATAACCCATTTGTTGCCTGCGTGGAGTGGTATGGCAGATACATCGACGACCTGCTCATTATATGGGGAGCCGATGTGTCTGCCATACCACTCTTCGTGGATTACTTGAACAGCAACGAATGTGGGTTACAATTTACCCATTGTGTTGATCCCAAAACTATGGTGTTCCTTGATCTGAGCCTGGAAGGCACACCGAGAAATATCATTAAAACAAGTACTTACAGGAAACCTACGGCGGGTAATACTATTCTGTTGGCCAATAGCCAACATACAGTCAAATCAATCCCTGTGGGAGAAATGACAAGAGCCCGACGTAATTGTTGTACAGGCAGTCCCCGGGTTACATACAAGATAGGGTCTGTAGGTTTGTTCTTAAGTTGAGTTTGTATGTAAGTCGGATCTGTATATTTTATCATTGTAATCCAAGCCAGAACTTTTTTGTGACAATTGCATTTTAAAAATGTTGGGTTGTCATAAGAATCAATATTAACACTTAGGCTTCATTACAGACACATTTTATAATTGTTATAGCTGATCATTGTAGCCTAGGACTAAAGTACAATAAATTACCAATATCCAGAGGTCCGTTTGTAACTAGGGGTCGTATGTAAGTCGAGTGTTCTTAAGTAGGGGACCGTCTGTACAGATCTGGATTATGAGGATGAGGTGAGGAAGATTTCGGGTAGATTAAAAAAGAGAGGGTACAAAGATTGGATGCTCAAAAGAGCTAAAAGTATTACAGACAAAAAATCGAGAGAGGCATTGCTGCCCACAAATCGGAATACGGGTAATAGGAATATAACATCAAAAACAGACAGTAACAAAAAACCAACATTGGTACTTAATTATAGTCCCCAATTCCAAACCATTAAAAATATTGTTCTGAAACATTTACCTCTCCTCAATGAGAATCCGATTTTAGAGCAAATACTGAAGGGGGGATGTGGAATAGTATCCCGTAGAAATAAAACCATAGGGAACACTCTATCCCCCTCCCTGATAACAAGTTCATCCAACAATACAAATAAAACATGGTTGAACACAACTGGATTTTTTAAATGTGGCACTTTCCCTTGTAAAACATGTTTCATCATATTCACCATAGATAGTTTCCTAAATTGCAACAGTACCAATGTAATATATACTGTGTATTGTGATGAATGCCATTTACAGTATATAGGCCAAACAAGCAGAAAGTTCAAGACTAGACTCTTGGAACATCTAAAAGATATCAAAAACCCAGCAGGGAAAAATTTGTCAGGGATATCTAGACACTTTGTGATGGTACATGAGGGGAAAAACTGCCAGTCTGAGAGCACATGCATTTGAGAAGATCAGGCTACCTATACGAGGGGGCAATATAAGCACTTTATTAAAAAACAGGGAAGCCTATTGGCAATTTAAGCTCAAAACAATGTTTCCATCAGGGATGAACTATAAGAACGAATTTATGTACCACTACTGAATGTGCTGAGTGTCATCTGCTAGATAGTGTTGTGTTATGCCTTTCTATGTGTTTAATAGCCAAAACTCAGTTTTTGGGTTTTTTCTCCCTTTTTTAATTTTTTTTTTCTTAGGTGTGTAGTAACAAGTGTGTACAAGGATGTGTTACCCGGATCGAGTGCCCAGCAGGGTACCGGACACTTCCGTACACACTTTTTAGGGATGGAAAGAAATCCATTGCATATCCCACACAACTTGCTTAATGCATGTTTACATGTTTAACGTTTACACATTTGTGTGTTAACATATGTCAACACGTAAAAAAAGCTTACATGTTAACAGTTTGCATGTTTACATATGTTTACACGTTTAATGTTTACACGTTTAATGTTTACATGTTTACATATTAATGCATGTTTACGGTCACTACTTATGTGGTTTTATATTTACTCATTGTTTTTTTTTTTTAAATATCATATTTTAATATTTGTGTCTTACTCTTTGTATTTAGTTACTGGGCTAATCGGTATCCATCGATCGACCGACCAACCGATGGTACCTCGTGGATAATATTATTAACACAAAGTGTTCCCCAACGTCCGTGAGATATGCCAGGCTGGTTGGTCCTCGATGCACCGGTATATATACTTACCTTTATGAATTCAAGGCGCCACGGAATGTCTTGCTATTGAATGTATTCCGGCTGTTCACCGGTTGCTGTACCAGGTGACAAGTCACATGACCGCAGATACCAGATCAGCGTGGAGTTCCCTTGGCAACAGCTGAAAGGAACCACGGAACACAAAGAAAAACATTGTCTCTGTATTATTTAAGTTTAAATTTTATAACAAACATGATTATTATGTATAATTCTTGCACCTATAATGCCTTGCAATGGAATTTTGTACTAAGTTTTGCAAAGATTGACATATTTTATTGTTATCACATGTGATTGGTGGAATCTGAAGGGGGAGGAGTGGCCGATGGGTTATTTAACAAACAGGTTGACCACACTCATGATTAAGAGCACTTGTATGTGCTAGAAACGCGTTGACAATTATACCATGCCACCTGTATTTTATCTGATGGATGCCCTGAAAATCGAATAAAGGCGATTTTAATCTGCACCTAGCTGGATCCGGAAATTTTTTTTTGTGGACTACATCGCCCAGCAGCGAGGTGGATACGTGCTAGCGGACTAAGTTGCCGCATGATCCATGTGAGCTGGAGGACTTTTTGTATAGGGTAGGGTGGCACTATTCCATGGTCATGTTTTTGTGTGAAGACATACTTTTCATCAAGGCATAAATCTGACATGAAAGGTAAGGTGGTGCTCTGGTTCCAAAAAATGTGGTTGAGTCCCAATAGTAATATCAAAAAACATGTGAAAGGTTTTACATTGGGAAGACTATAAGGAAACTGAACGTCAGATTTAGAGAACATCTCAGGTCAATAAAGACAGGAAATGGTGCTCCGAGACTAATAGAGCACGTTAGGAAGGACCACAACTCAGACCCACGAGTCCTCAAAATAATGGGGATAGAACGAGTCCCCGTCATGAGAAAAGGAGGGGACAGACAGCGTATACTCCTGCAAAAAGAGGGTAGATGGATCTTAAAGACAGGAGCTCTGGGACCCGCAGGCCTAAATGATAAATTAGACATGAGTGTCTTCCTATAGGCTACACTATAATGATGGAATATCACATACCTGACTTCATATCTTTCAAAATAATAGTACCTCCTCTTTTCTGCTTTAAACTGTATTTGAGACAATCCATGGGGAGGACAACCATGGAGGTATATTTACCTCCAATTGGCTAAGTCCGGTCCCATGGTAACACCATATTACCGGTATTTTAACAGTTTACATGTTGTGGCTAGACGTGAATCTAAAAGCTCCCATTCCATCTTCTGCCCTTCCGTCTCTCTTTTGTTTCTCCCTTCCCCTCCCAGCATCTACAACCAGATCGTATACATTTATGCCCATAAGATAGCAGCACAACTCACCGTCAAAACCCCATATACAGCAGTCATAACACTAGACATGTTGTGATAGACACACCTCCCGTGATGACGTGCCTTGAAGGGGCATGACGGGCCCAACCTCCCTCCCCCTGGTTGGCGTTACGCGACATCATACATCGTACGCCGCCGCCATCTTGCGGATGGCAAGGCGGCCCCACACGCCTCCCGTTTACACGAGCCAGCAGGGACAAGTTCTCAAAAAAATAGCATACATCTTAAACAGATCCATGGCTATTGAGACAGCGATACATAGAGGCATTGTGGCAGTTGTAGAAAGTATAAGTTATACAGTATGTCATTTAGCCTATTACTGAGGACCAATACACCAATAGGAGTCTGATAAGGGAAGGGAAGAGGAGGAGCTAGAAGTTTAAAAAGCCATTGTCTTGAAGTGTGTTAACAAACAAGTCAGATGAAGCGCTGTTAGCGCGAAACAGCTGTCATGTGTTTGGTTGTCTCGTGAGTCTACTTGTGTCCTCCCCTACCCCTGCCATTTGGTCAACTGTTTTTAAGAGAATTTTTGTGAGTATGCATTAATAAAGCAACATTTTAAAGGAAGAAGATTGGTGAGTGCCGTTTCCACTGTTTTTTTATATTACTTTTTGTATATATACTGCTGTCTCCATAGCTGCCTCAACACGTTAGCAGCCTCCACACTTCTTCTCCTTAGCAGCCTCCAGACACCGTCTCCATAGCTGCCTCCAAAATTTGTCTTCATAGCTGCCTCCACATGTCGTCCACTTAACAAACGAGCTGTGTCAGGCTTATTTTTCGGGTGTTTCACCAGATACGTTATGGAACTTGGTCACTATTTCGCCACCATACTGTGTTATTGACTAAATATACTGTCAACCTTTTGTTCACATAGGAAATCATTTCAGCGCTTCTTGCTCACCTCTTTTGATTCCTCTCTGCCGTCATAACCAGGCCAAATACTGATACATACAGTGCTACATGTTATCCTCGCCTAAAGGAATTTTTTAAATTGGTTTGAAGCCTGAGTCCATTTGGGGTATGTCGCCATGCCACTCTCTAGCCTGCCGCTGCCTCCGCATTCCGTCCCCTATAGTGTCAGGGTCAATTATTGGGTGTGTTAGATGCTATCTCGCCTCATTCGGTCACTCTGTCATAGCCATGCTGTTGCCCATAATTTTGGCATAATGGTGCGATTAAGCAGCCCCTGCCATTTCAGTGGTGTTTCCATCATTTTCTGAGGTTTCCAGGTGTTTGGCCAAGCTTTCCTGTGCAGAGCCTTGGTCCCCTTGAATAAATGCTCTAGTCTCCCATTTGCTTCAATGGGGTTCGTTATTTGCAACGAGCACTCGAGCATCGAAAAAGTTCGACTTGAGTAACGAGCACTCGAGCATTTTAGTGCTCGCTTATCTCTATGTGGAACCCATGGGACATGTACTGGGCAACGATCTCATAGGAAAACTGCCTAGGTACTTGTGCAATAGAATTTTGTCAGGCTTTAGATATTAGGGGTAATTCCCCTCCACATTCCCCATTCCCTCCCGAATGTGTGTGTCCTGTGTCTATGTTGTTTAGTGTCTTGGTACGGGTAGTATGTCCAAAACAGATGCTTGTAAATTCTATCATGTTTAGAAGGGAACGGACTTATCCTCTTTTGGTTCAAATGTCTGTAATACATTTATTTTAGCTGCCGATTGCTACAAATCTGGAGCTTTATGGCCGAAATCCCGGTAAAAGTTGTGTATTTGTACCTTTTATGTACGAAAATTAATACAAATACAGTTAAAGAAAAAAGATGGCTGAAGACAACCTCATTAAAATGTACAAATACCTGGAACGGCAGAACAGGGATCTTTCATACCAACTTACATACCCTCCTCCTCTTTTTAAATTTGTGGGGTCGGACTCTCTTAGCTGAAAGGATGCATTCACGCAAATGTATTGTTTGATACATCCTGTATTTACAGCCGTAAACACAGGACATATGAAAAACATGACACCTGTATGACACTGTAAGCAAGTTGCATCTGTATAAAATATATGATGACAAATAATTTTCCTGCCCAAAATTTGCTTACCTGGTCAGCCAAACACAAACAGATGGATATTGAAAAAAAGAGGGCAGTTGTTTCTGATCAAACTTTTTATAAAATGAGAAATAAACATTAAACAACACCCCAACGCCCCTCAACCCAGTCCCCAAACAAAAATATTATAAATCAAAAAGTTCCCTGGTAAAGAGCCTGGCAGAACCCTGGCTCTAGGAGGGTGTGTGTGGAGGACCCTTGTAAAATGTTTGTCTACATGTTAAGGTAAACCTAGCTGACAGATCAAATCCTGTAATTTCTACTTGTCTTATTTTCCTAAAAAGTACTGTAATAGACAATGAAATTAAGATGGCACCGGCATCCTGGACTGCACCTAAAACTTTGAGGTTGAGTAATTCCAGGAAATCCCTATGGAGATGTGAGCGTGCGAAAGCAGAAAACTCTCCAATCAAGAGACTGCACGAACTGGGAGGCCCGATATGTTATGCTTTGTACACTCCTCCTCTTTTACTTTTTTCCTATTTTCTTTTATATAGACTGGTGAAACCAATAAACTTGCGCAGTGCTGACTTACCCGGCGCGGTTGACATGAGCAAGACTTGAATCAGCAGTTGTCTATTCCGCCAGAATAGTGGACAAATAGGACAGGTGTCAGGTTCGCTGGGGAGAATGCTGGGACTTCTGATTCTTCTGATGGTGCTAGCGGCGTTCTCCGACCTCCAGCGCATATCCGCGCAAACTCCACCTCTCGTCCGCTACCAGCGGTCTCTGGCGTGCGCCCTGGCAGCGGCTGCTAAGACCTTTCTAGGAGTTGTGTTCTGAACTGCTGGGACTTGTGGTACCTCTGCATGGTGCCTGCTATTGTGCTTGGTTATTCTGCACCATGAGGGATTAATTCCCAGAAATTGTCCAGCTCCTATCAGGTTCTGGCTGCATAAATTGCTGCTTCACTAGTCACCTGTGCCAGTGTTTGAAATCCCGTTTGAAATCTCTGCATTAGGTTTGACTTGCTCTGTGTCTGAATTGTTGTGATCTCGGCTAGTTTTTTACATCGACTCTTTGCTTACTGATTTTGCTCTTGACGTACCCTCTCGTTGTGACTCCAGCTAGTTAACCACTCTTTTGTGTTTTATGTTTGTCATTCTGTTCGTGTTTTCCCTTCCCACACTTATCCAGTGTATTTCAAGTCTTCAAGTAGTCGCCCCACGGTTTAGCGTGGGGGGCTATAGGAAGGGACAGAGGTTGGGGCAAGCTTACAGCACACTATCCCCTGTCTTCTGTGTCACCCAACCTTAACAACAGGTGTCTGGGACCTTCACAGGAATTAGGAGAACAGTGAGATTGTTAAGGTAGACCTTCTGATAAGACTCTGTAACTGACATGCAGTGAGCTAGGTCTCTGTAAATGGTGATCAGTGAGTTTGAAGGTCAGTCTTTAGGCCGGTGAGCAGCTGCAATGGTAAGGGTCTCGGGCAAATTATGCTGCGGTTTTGGAAGAGAAAGTACATCCTCTCAGAGGGAGCCATTGGCGCGCTAGCGATAGTTCAGAACAGGGAAGGGAAAGATGTAAGTAGACAGTTGGTTGTTGAGTTAAGTAGGACTGTTGGAAAAGTGCAAAGTTGACATAATGGAACATAAGTGCTGGTAGCATTGTGGTGAAAAGAAAAGTAGTAGTGAAAGTTTGAAGGTTTTGGGATGTGTCGAAGGATATAATGATTGCACGAGTGAGAAAACTTGATTAGATTTGAAAACCGACACTTAGAGCCTCTGGCTTTGACGGATGGACCAGGACAGAGTGACAGAAATCCTTCGGAGTGCCCATTAATGAAAGAGACAGGCGATAAGGGACATTTCAAAGTTTTTGAACTGGAAAGAAATTTTATTATATTTTCCTCCCAGGAAAAAAGATGGTGTCTATAATCCAGACCAGCACCATGTTAAACCCCACCCCTGTACCTGGTGGTTAGAGAAGATGACACGCCCTACCATCCTTCGATGGTGGCCATCTTAGAACCGTTTATTGCCTATGACTCTACTCTATTGGCAGCCATTGCTATAATTGCTATAAAAAAAGTGTTGCAATGTCTCTGGTACCTGCTTTCTCCAGTTTAAAGGGTAAAACAAGGGAGCTCCAAATCTGGGCAGCTTGGATTGGAATGCTGTGTCTGTTATCTTGTAGCTCACAGGCAGTGGTAACCTTGTAAAATGTTTACAAAAGTTTGGGGCCTCTATGCTGGGTCCAATGTTTTAGCTGACAGCCTAAAAGGCTTGACGGATTCTGCTAGCGATGCAAGAATACAGCCCTGCATGCCACGTAAAGTCCCCCTATGTACTCCACAAACAGAGTTAGATGCCAAGCAAGGAAAGGCCCCTGGCCCTATGACAGAACCTTTGACTTTTGTTTCCTTTGTGACTAAACACCAACACTTCATTTAAGTGTACCTGGCTTTTGTCTAACTTTATAGATGGCACGGAACGCTGGGCTAAAGATAGTTAAGGGAAAATCCCATATGTCTAGTTGAGAGGGTCAGGAGTTGTCTGGTCTGAAAGGCGTCTTCACTACTCCCAAATGCGCTGTGATCCGAGATTATCAATAAATGCTACCCTTATTATGATGTATCATTTCTGAACCTGTTTGTGCGCCGCAACAGACAACTCCTGACCCTCTGCATGTGCATGATCATGACCTTCTTGGCAACAGTGTCTCGATATTCACTGTCTGAAGGCAGCACCTCTACACTCACCTACGTGCAACCAAACGTTAACTTGTGTTGTGCCTAACATAGCACAACCACATCTGGTGAGCCTCAGTACAATTGTCTATATTTATCACCTCCACCCATGTTCGAATAAGAATACTACTCTAGAAGCGCTATTCCGTCTCCCCTTGTTTGCCTTTCTATCCTCTAGTTGAGATAAAGCAGAGACGTAAGCAGTTAGAAGAGAACGGCTTACAGCTTTTGGACACATGAGGTATGACCTAACAGTGTAGTGTACATCTAGTGCCCTTTGCCAGCTGTTTTGTAAAGGGTTGTTACCAAAGGTGTTAACGAACTGGTGACATCTCTGCCAGACTGACGTACAGAGGGACCAACAAGAAATGGAGACCAGGATTTCACAGACCACTGCCAAAGCGAGACAGAGAAGTTCCCCTCCCGTGAGGGGCCAGACCCAAGTGGGCGTGCTTCAACTTGCAGGAAGGAGGCATTACTGAAGTGACTGAAGTGAGTGGCCAGTCACGTGTCAGCAAGCACAACTTTCCCAAGACAGAGTTAGCTCTTTTTATTGTAGAATTGATGTGGGACTCCTCCCCTGATAGCCCGGTGAGGATGAACCCATTCCCGGTCAAGAAAAAGACCCAAAAAGAACAGCCGGATACATGTAGGATGGTCCATGACCTCCAAGCTGTCAATGAGTATACTGAAGCCATTACCAGTGGTTCCTAACCCTCACACATCACTGGCAGCCATCCCCAAGAGTGCCGCATTCACTATTGATTTGGCAATTGCCTTACTCCTTGTGCCCCTAAATGGAGATTAGCATTACCCATTTGCCTTTACCTATCTAGTATTCCAGTATACCTGGTGCAGTTTCCCACAAGGGGGAGGGGTAAAACTTGCCCAGCCAGTACCCTAAGGCCCTAGGAGGTGGCAGACTAGCCCCTTACTGGAAGATGTCCTTTTACAGTATACAGATTACCTACTGTTTCTGTGCCTCTATTATACAGGTTTGCCAGGATGCATCTATTGACCTTATGTGTTTTCTGTTCCAGAAGGGTTGCAATGCTTCCGGAGACAAACTCCAGTATTGCCAGGAGAAGGTGGTCATCCTAGGCCACTGCTTCTCAGCCACAGGCAGACACCTGAAAGAGGAAAGAAATATGGCAGTCCAGAACATGCCCCTGTCCCAATGCCCTAAGCCTCTTCCCGTGTTTCTAGGACAGGCCAGCTACTGCAGGCCAGGGATAAGGTCTTCTGCCTCAAGCCTGATGCTGCCCCTTTCTGACTGAATTACCTCTTGCCCTTAGTCAGGAGGCAATTGATGCATTCCACAGCCTTAAGCTGGCAAAACCTGTCGCCCTGGTCCTAGGCACACCCCCCTGAACCAAACCCTTTGTTTTGTTTTTCACGGAGTATCTAGGCCATGCTACAGGTGTCCTAATCCAGGAACGTGGTGGCCTCCCCAGTGGCCCACTATTAAGCCCAATTAGACTCAGTTTTGAGAGGATCCCCTCATGTGTCAGTAGCTGCAGCCAGCAATCTTCTCAGCAAGGCCATTGAGTCTATCCTAGATCCAAGAACACTCAGTTACTGTGCAAACCCCACGTGACTTGCACAGTGTCCTCACCCAATTACAGCCCAAGCATCTGACTCAAGTGTGCACTCCTGAAGACAGACGGTTTTACACTGGATATGCAGTGGTCAGTGGCGCACATGAGGTAATAAAAGCAGAACCACTCCCTCCACACAGGTCAGCCCAGTTTGTCTTAGAGGTGTAGTTGACAATCAGCACTTTTTTTGCACTTGCACTTTAATTGTTGTTTCCATTTTTGCCTCGTTACATTGACAGCTGTGGGGTTTTTTTTGGCAGACAGGCATTTATTTATTGCGTACATGTGTATTTATTTGTATTGTGTTTTTGTGGTCAACAATATTGATACAGAATAGGAATTTCTCTCTTGCACCTTGTATACGCCTTTATACCTATTGTTAGGGGTGGTGGGTGGATTGGAGCCACTGTGCTTCGTCCATCCAGTGTGTTTTTTGTGTACTTATGTACTTTTAATTGATTTTAACCCTTGTGTAGTTGTAAATTTATGAATTAATAAAGATTATTTTGTACCTCATTTTCGGTCCATTATAGCACACTTCTTTTCTTCCAATTTTCAGTTGCTTAATTGCCAGTGTGTGGACCAGTTAACACTAGAGCTGTGCTCGCCCCAATAGTCTGTTTTCTCCACACAGGTCAGCGCAGGAGGCGGAGTGACAGCACTCAGGAGGCTGAACACCAGGTACTGTGTTCCACGGGATCTCCCTTTCACAGATTTTTATCCTTGTTTGGGTCTGATATTTTTTCAAATAACTGCATATTTATTTGTAGTTTTTATCTGCTTAACTGTGTCTGGGCATGAGTTTTTGTTATGTGGTGCAGTACACATTACTGCCATTAGGAGCTGCACTCCCTTTGTACTACTCTATATACAGCTGTGTACCCTAACCTGGGTTGTTCATGCATTGTCTCTCCTGGAATTTTTTTGTACATTTTAAAGAATTAATTTGATATCGATAAAGTTTCTCTATACAGCTGATAGCACATTGTAATGAATGGGTTAATACGGGTCCCGCCTTGGGTCTTCGGAAGAGGCTGTCATGGCGAAAGATCGCAGCTCCCCGATGACATCATGGGGAGCGAGAATCCGCGGTAAGATGGCGGCGCCCATGCGCCACCATCTTTTTGAAACCGCCAGCAGCATTGCCAGCAACGAAGGGTGGGTTAACACCCGCAATTGGTGCTAGCAATATTCAGCAAAGACTTACCAGCTATGGAGAGAGTTTGACCCGTGAGCCCTCTCCATGCACCGGGACCCGGGAAGGGGTTAATAGGGGTCTACACACAGGCTCTTCACCCATGCATGAGTAAAAGTTTAGCAAGCATTTCATGCCAACCAATTAGAAAAAATTATGAAAAATGTTTTTTCCACAAAAATTGAGCTGAAAAACTTGGCTTATACTTGAGTAAACCAATTTTGGCAAAACTGTCAGAAAGTCCTGAAAAAGGCACAAAGTACAAAAAATGTATTTTTATTTGATATAAATATACATCCAAAGAGACAATTTTATGACAACATTACATTTGTAAATAGGGCTATAAAAAGATAACGGTACAATAAAGGACAGAGTTCTGCAATACAAAAACTTATATTAATTACTGTCCATAATAATTATGGCAGTGTAGGCCTGACACACAATCTTTAATAAACACTAAAAAAAAGTGTTAATCACATCGAAAAAGAAAATAAAAAGTTAAAACATAATGTGAACAAATGAACATCATTATTAAAAAGGGAACAGTCACTAGATTTCACCCCATTAAACTACTAGCCCCTCCTGTAGGGTATGAAATGTCCATCCTAGAATTATTTCTTCGGAAAAATTTTGATGTAATACCTTTAAACAAATATCTCCTCCAAAGTCATGTGAACAAGAGGTGAAAAGAGTCAATTTTGCCTGAGATGAATCTTTTTTCGAGGATGAGCCTCATTGAGGAGGTCACCTTCTTAGGTTCTATAGCAGTGATGGCGAACCTATGGCACGGGTGCCAGAGGTGGCACTCGGAGCCCTTTCTGTGGGCACCCAGGCTATCAGCAGAGAGGACTCCAGGTATCTTCCTGCAGTCCCAGACAGCCCAGGACTTGCTGTGCACAGAGCTATATTAAGGCGACAGCGCTACCTGGGACTACTGGAGGAGTGGGAAGATGTGGACAGATCTGGATTATCATTGTAGCTCCTGCTCCGGCCCTGACAATTCTTCCTGTTTATGGGACCTTGAAGGGAAACTACAATTATCATCCAAATTTCTCCTATTTTCTGCTTTATTGATGTCCTCAGGGTTCTGGTATGAATGAAAGCTGTGACAGAACAGGGAGTATAAATCACAAATTAAATTTCTATGTTGGCACTTTGCGATAAATAAGTGGGTCTTGATTGTAGTTTGGGCACTCGGTCTCTAAAAGGTTCGTCATCGCTGTTCTATAGTATCTAGAATATACTTTTGGTGTGATATTAAAGATAAGAATCTCATCTTTCAGACATACGACATATCAGGCTGGTTGTTCTGTGAGATACAGAACCAGAGAAACAGACAAAATACAAACCTAATACAGATAGACTGAATGAAAAAATACTTAGAGAGAAATGTATATATTTTTTTCTCTCTAAGTATTTTTTCATTCAGTGTATCTGTATCTCTTGAAGGATATAAATAGGCCTGGTCCTGAAGGGAATAATGGAGTAAAATCAGATGACAGTGTCCCTTTTACCCTTTCCTTTCAAAGGACATATTCTCATTCTCATACAAGGTGGAACCTCTTTGACCAAGGAAAGAGGAGATTATAGGGAGTTTTATTTAATAAAAATCACTCCTGCAGCGTTTTAACTGTTAAAGGGGTTGTCCCATCTACTCAAATTGGGCTCTATCCACAGGATAGTGCCTAACTTGCTAATCATGAGAATGGGGGTCTGAAGTAACCCCATTGCACCACAAGAGGACCACAGAAGCCAAAATGTGCATGTGCGGGCTGCCCTGTTAATCTCTATGGAGCTGACGGAGATTGCAGAGAACGGAAGTCGGCCATCTCTGTCAACTGCATAAAGATGAACGGGGCAACCTGTGCATGCGTGAGGAGCTCTTCTGGTCATCTTGTGGTGCGATGGGGTCCCATCACCAAGATCCCCTACCTTCAAGTTAAGCTTTATCCTCTCAGCTCACAAATAAAGTAAATACAATTTGATCAGCAATGTTAACCAATGTTCACGTTATTAACCCCCCTACCCAGAACTATCTGAGAACACACTTGCTATCGAGTGTTTTTTTTTTTTTTAACGTAAATTTAGTGAGGATGAACATTTGATCCTCTTTGCCTAATGTGGCTATAGATTAAGGCTACATTCACATGAACGTATGGGGGACATATATGTGGCCGGCGTATATATGTCCCCCATACACTTCTATGGCCTCACAGCGCCGTACATGAGCGGTACAGCGCAGCACACGTGTGGCACTTTACCGTTCCATAGCCCATAGAAAGATAGGACATGTCCTATCTTTCTACAGAATACGGCGCTGTGTATTCCTATGGAGAGGGGCAGGGGTGAGAAGCGCTCATCCCCTGCACCGATGTACGCCCGCATAGATCGTGTGAATGTAGCCTTACATTGCGAAGCAGAACTTTTTGTAAACTACTTTTTATAAATTATATGTAGTTTAAATACACACACATTCCTGAATAAAGTTTTAATTTCAAACCATTCCCTAATAATTTTTAGCAAAATTATGGCATTCTTGCGCAAATTCTTTTGAATCTCAGAAAGTTCCGTTATTGCGCTAATACAATAGAGCACATATTACACCACTCTAAAAGTGACCTTTGTTATGTCAGCTTGGTTTATGGATATATAGTTTTTTTTAAAATTAGGGTTACCGTTGTGTAAGGGAGTGGACAATAACATCGGTATGAAGCTCAGTTCAATTTTCTGCAAAAATTGTTTGGTGTACCCTGTTGATTTAACGTTCCCTTTGCTGCACGGCATATTTTGATTTTGTGTGTTGTGGTATATAGAATTCTGCTCACTTTGACTTATTTTTACATCTCTATTTGTGGGTAAATTTCTGCTTTGATGAGAGTTTAAAAATGTATGGTTTTCATTGCATTTTTTTAATTATTTGTGTGTCACAAAGTTGCATGCTGGTGTTCTAGGTCTAAGGGGTGCCTTTACGTTTTAAGTGCTATATTTTGCAAGATGCATCTTAAAATTTCTAGCTCAGAAGCAGATTGTTATTTCAGTTTTAGTAATTTGAGGATTTATTCTTGTGAACATAGCACTATGAGGTATCACATGTTCATCTATTACATTTAGGAGGTATAAAGCAAATTATTTTCTGTTTGAGGCACATTTTTTGTGATCAAAGTCAATTTATATGCATTTGTTAAATAAAATTGTACACTTAAAGGGAACCTATCACCAGATTCACTAATAAGCCTAATAGCAGGTTACCATACCACTATACTAATTTGTGTCCACACTGTTTTTAACTAAAAGAAAATGCAGTTCACATCCCCAGAAAATGAAGTTTGTAAGCCTACCTTGCACCCTGCTTGAAGTAGCAGGTTGTCCGAAGGGTATGAGCTATTCATGCAAGGCATTGTGTCACTCACTTCATATCTGCTGGCAAGTCCCCCCTCCCTTGCACTGATGAGTCAGCATGAGGTGAGAGACACACTGCCTGACATGAATAGCAGAAACTCTTGGGACACACTGCTCCTCCAGGCAGGGGGGCAAGCAGATATATACAAGACTTAATTTTCTGAATGAAAAACTTTTTTTTTTTTTTTAGCCAAAAGCATTGTGGGCACAAGTTAGTATAGTGCAATGAGAAAATGGGAACCTGTTATTAGGCCAATTAGTGAAAATCTGGTGACAGGTTCCCTTTAATGCAAGTTTTGAAAACAGGTCAAGGGTCTGCTTTCAGAAAATATAAGGTTGTTGGGGTTTAGTATAATTTTTTTATGGTGCAATTACAATTTTGACATGTACAAATAAAACAGAAAATATTGCTCTGGCCAATAATGCAACAAAATTTCCAGAAATGTATGGGTTAAATACTATAAGCCCCATAAAAATAAATAAAACCGCATGTACTCAAACCATTGTTTTTACAGTAAGAACAATTTCAATTGTTTCATCAAAGCAGCATATTACTACCATGTCCTTCTTGTTGGATGCTTAACTGATAATCACATGGCTACTACAGTAACAGAGTAGTAAGAGTAGTTTTATTACAGCTTCTTTTACCAGGACACATCACATTACTGTAAAAGAAGAAACATTGTCGAGAACTACTATTCTGTTCCACTTCATTTTCTATTCAAGCAAAGCAGTACAACTAAAAAAAAACTTCAATGATTACATATTCCATTCTTCAAGTATCAATAAGAAAATGTAATTCTCTGTGCACATTGTGCAGTGGTTTCCACGTTACAAATTAAATAAAATTCTGCATTTGTTTTTAATGCATTCACAGAAATCTAAAAATAACGTGGTGCTGATAATTTTCTATTCCAAAGATCGATGGCCTTTCCCATTAATAACTGAACCAACACCATTTACATCTCTCTAATATATGGTCTCCGCAATTTAAAATAAGATATATGACATAAGCCCATTGCTACAACCTCGAATGTGGCACAGCTAAAAAGTATAAAAAAGTGGATAAAAATACAATAAATATTTCCTCTGTAAACTTAAAATTCAAGCATTCAATTATAGGCATTTCTAAATCATGCCCATCTAAGTACTTTTCTGAAATCTTTACATTCAACTATCTGAAAGGAATATTTCCATCCTAAAAAAATAATTCAATATATAAATAACTATGTTGGCACAGTTCACTCAGAATATATTCCTACATCACAATACATTACAAAGATGAAGCTTCGGATAATATTTCTCTCTTCATTACACTTGACAATAGCAGTTGATAGCAAAAAAAACAATACATTGTAAAAATATCCAGAAAAGAACAAAAACTTCATGAATTCCTATTTGCTATACCAGGACTATAACTATTTCTCGAGTAACAGAAAACATTCAAAGCGGTGTGTATTTTATTCCGTGTTAAGCTGGTTGAAAATGGAAAAGGTTCAGAGTTCAGATTTCTGGATCTCTGCAATGATTATATATTGAAGGGGTTTTCCCACGAACTACAGTTAGGCCCTATCTGCGGGATAGGGTCCAACTTGCTGATCAGTGGGGATCTCAGTGCTGGGCCGTGATCTCCGTCAGCTCCATAGAGATCAATGGAGCTGAACAGTCATGCATGGCCGCCCGCTCCATTAGTCTGAGGAGCAGCGAGGGGTCCGACAGACCCCTTTTTCGTGATCTGTGGGGCTCTCAGCACTGAGTGGATAGGGCCTAACTTTAGTTCTTGGGAAAACACCTTTTAGCAAGGAAACCCCACATAAAGCTAAAAAAATTGGAAAACAAATGAATATAGAAGTAAGATACTGAGAATAGTTGAGCTAAAATTCTAGGGGCCAAATTTTACCTGGATGGCCACACATTTAAGAAGATAAGTCAAGACAAAATGGTTATTATACAACGGTTGCTGAATGATCCTTGATAGCTGGACTGTTGCCCTCTTTAGAGGACTGTTCCTTTTCCTCGGTGCTGTTCCAAATGCCATAGCTGAAGTAGATGATGAAGCCTGAAGTGTAAAATAAATAACATTACTGAGGGACCATTCAGAGGGTCATATTCAGCCCAAAAGAACATTATCCCCTTATGGACGCAGGGTTTTTCGGCTCATTTCTCGCTCTCCAACTTCAAAAATCCATAACTTTCATTTTTATGTGTACAGACCTGTGTGAGGGCTTATTTTGTGTGTAACAAATTTTACTTTCCCGTAATGTTATTTATTTTAACATGCCGTGTACTGTGAAGCTGAAAAAAAATTCCAAATGTGGAAAAATTGAAAAAAAACTGCACGTGCGTCACGTTCTTGTGGGCTCAGTTTTTACGACTTTCACTCTTCGCTCCAAATAACATGCCTACTATATTCTTTGGTTCGGTGCGATCGCGGTGATACCAAATTTATATAGGTTTTATTGTGTTTTAATACATTTTCAAAAATTAAACGAATGTGTACAAAAAAGAAAAAAAATTTTTTGCCATCTTCTGACGCGAATAACTTTTTCATACTTTGGCGCACGGAGATGTGGGAGGGGTCATTTTTTGCGAAATGAGGCGACGTTTTCATTACTACCATTTTGAGGTCTGTGCGACATTTTGATCATTTTTTGTGTTATGTAAAAAGGTGTAAAAGTCGCATTTCGGACATTTGGGCGCCATTTACCGCCTCGGAGGTCACCGCCGCCCGTAACCGTTTTTATATTTTGATAGATCGGGCATTTTGGGACGCGGCGATACCTAATATGTTTGTGATTTTTACTGTTTATTATGTTTTATATCCGTTCTAAGGAAAGGGGGGTGATTTGTGATTTGAACTTTTAATATTTTATTAATTTTTTTTATTTTTTAAACTTTTTTTTTTCACTATTTTTTAGACCATCTAGGGCAGTGATTTTCAACCTGTGTGCCGCGACACAAGGTTGAGTGTGCCGCGGGGGAAAGTTCCCCGAACTAAGCTGCCCCGGTGTCGAGCTGCCGCCGCGCCCCCGTATTTCTGCCCCATACTTACCTCCAAGCCCCGCGTCGGCGATCCGCCCATCTTCTGTAGCTTTGCACCGCGCGGCCCATGTCACGTGACTGACGCGACCTGACGTCAGGTCGCGAAAGTCACGTGACCAGAGGCGCGCGGTGCAGGAGCTACAGAAGGTGAGCGGATCGCCATTAGGAGTGAAGGTACGCGGAAGAAGACATCAAGGGTAAGTATATAGGGCCTTTTATTAATTAGTAAAGGGGGGCCTCTAGGGCCTTTTATTAATTAGTAAAGGGGGGCCTCTAGGGCCTTTTATTAATTAGTAAAGGGGGGCCTCTAGGGCCTTTTATTAATTAGTAAAGGGGGGCCTCTAGGGCCTTTTATTAATTAGTAAAGGGGGGCCTCTAGGGCCTATTAATTAGTAAAGGGGGGGCTCTAGGGCCTTTTAACTAGTAAAGAGAGGCCGCTACGGGCTCTTAATTTGTAAAGGGAGACCGCTAGGGTCTTTTAATTAGTAAAGGGGGGCAGCTAGGGGCTTTTTATTAGTAAAGGGAGGCTGCTAGGGCCTTTTTATTAGTAAAGGGAGGCAGCTAGGGGCATTTTATTAGTAAAGGGAGGCATCTAGGGGCATTTTATTAGTAAAGGGAGGCATCTAGGGGCATTTTATTAGTAAAGGGAGGCAGCTAGGTCCTTTTTATTAGTAAAGGGAGGCAGCTAGGGGCTTTTTATTAGTAAAGGGAGGCTGCCAGGGGCTTTTTATTAGTAAAGGGAGGCAGCTAGGGCCTTTTTATTAGTAAAGGGAGGCCTTTTATGACTGTTTTAGTGTCATTTTGTGCTATTTTGGTTGGTGGTGTGCCTCAGGATTTTCTAAGTATAAAAAGTGTGCCGCGGCTCAAAAATGGTTGAAAATCACTGATCTAGGGTACATTAACCCTAGATGGTCAGATCGCTCCTACCATATACCGCAATACTACAGTATTGCAATATATGGCATTTTTGCAGGTCATACATTACAATGAGCCACTGGCTCATTGTAATGAACCTGCATAAGCCATGTAGCCTCGTGTCAAAAGAAGACCCGAGGCTACCATGGTAACCGATGACGTTCGGGGGCGCAGCGATCGTAAAAAAGATGGCGCCGCCCGCGCGCCACCGTCTTTTAGACTTTGCCGGCGGCGTTGAGAGGGTTAATAGCCGCGATCGGTGCAAGCACCGACCGCGGTTATTAGCGGTGGGGGTTTTGTGCAAAATGCAAAAACCCCCCACCTTTGTATGAAGAGGATTCAGCCCGTGAGCCCTCTTCAAACAACCCTTATATACCTCTGCGCCGTAGAGCTACGGCGCAGAGCGTTAAGGGGTTATACATAGAATTGTGCCTATGGTCATAATGGATGTAGTAAAGTATCATTCTAAATTATTCTAGCACAGGTAAAGTGGCTTGCACCCAGAAGAAAATATTTAGGGGGAAAAAAAAAAAATCTCATAACAAAATAAAACAATCATTTATGTATGTATCTGGTTTCAGTTACTAATAAATGGGCAACACATGAGTATTACAACCTGATCTTTGAAAATCATTCGGAAACCTTTACAACAGGAGTTTCAAACTCATTTTTACTTGGGGTAACAACTACCCCAAGGTCATTGGTGCCTGAATATCCAGGTAAGTTTTTGCAGTTCTGTACTTTAAAAGACTAATCATAACTTTTAATTTGCTTTTTTATGACATACAAAGACTTTAAAATTGATAGAATTATTTTATTAACACTTTTTTTTGGAGAATTGGCAGATAAACAAAAAATATATCCTCATTAAAAACTTTAACCCCTTAACGACTTGGCCCTTTACTTATGGATTTTTGAAGGGTGGAGTGAAAAATAAAAATGCTAAACTTTTTCAATTTTTCGCTGTAAAAAAGCTGTGTGTGGGCTTGTTTTCTGCGTAACAAACTGTACTTTAAAGCGACAGTATGTAATATTCCATGCAGTGTATTGGGAAAAAAATAAAAATGCGGTGAAATTATGTTATAAACCTTTACCAAAATATTTGATAAACATGTACAGCGCCAAAACATTCACCGTTTTCCGGGATCAAAGACAGAAGCAGTGGGTGCATGTACGTTTGCAACATGTCTGCTGCAGCTCCTTATGCTTTCTGCCTTCAGCTGAATGGTGGTCCTTTTCAATTTAATGACTTTCACTGTAAGCTCCATATAACAGCTCTACTTTATGGTCAGTACGATCATGAGAATACCAAATTTTAGATATTAAAAAATTCAAACCTTTTGTGCATTTACTGATGGCAGGTGTCAGTGATTGATGTTTGCTGCACACTGCAGCTAACAACCACCATGTATTAACCCCTTAACGCTCTGCTCACGGGCTGAGTCCTCTTCATACAGAGGTGGGGGTTTTTGCATTTTGCACAAAACCCCCACCGCTAATAACCGCGGTCGATGCTTGCACCGATCGCGGCTATTAACCCTCTAAACGCCGCCCGCAAAGTCGCGGGTGGCGTTTAAAAGACGGCGGCGCGCGGGCGCCGCCATCTTTTTTTCGATCGCCACGCCCCCGAACGTCATCGGGGGGCGGCGATCGGTTACCATGGTAGCCTCGGGTCTTCTTTTGACACGAGGCTACATGGTTTATGCAGGTTCGTTACAATGAGCCAGTGGCTCATTGTAATGTAAGACCTGCAAAAACACCATATATTGCAATACTGTAGTATTGCAGTATATGGTAGGAGCGATCTGACCATCTAGGGTTAATGTACCCTAGATGGTCTAAAAAATAGTGAAAAAAAAAAAGAAAAAAAAAAGTTTAAAAAATAAAAAAAATTAATAAAATATTAAAAGTTCAAATCACCCCCCTTTCCCTAGAACGGATATAAAACATAACAAACAGTAAAAATCACAGACATATTAGGTATCGCTGCGTCCCAAAATGCCCGATCTATCAAAATATAAAAACGGTTACGGCCGGCGGTGACCTCCGAGGCGGGAAATGGCGCCCAAATGTCCGAAATGCGACTTTTACACCTTTTTGCATAACATAAAAAATGAAATAAAAAATGATCAAAATGTCGCACAGACCTCAAAATGGTAGCAATGAAAACGTCGCCTCATTTCGCAAAAAATGACCCCTCACACATCTCCGTGCGCCAAAGTATGAAAAAGTTATTAGCGTCAGAAGATGGCAAAAATTTTTTTTTCTTTTTTGTACACATTCGTTTAATTTTTGAAAATGTATTAAAACACAATAAAACCTATATAAATTTGGTATCACCGCGATCGCACCGAACCAAAGAATAAAGTAGGCGTGTTATTTGGAGCGAAGAGTGAAAGTCGTAAAAACTGAGCCCACAAGAACGTGACGCACATGCGGTTTTTTTTCAATTTTTCCACATTTGGAATTTTTTTTCAGCTTCGCAGTACACGGCATGTTAAAATAAATAACATCACGGGAAAGTAAAATTTGTTACGCACAAAATAAGCCCTCAAACAGGTCTGTACACGTAAAAATGAAAAAGTTATGGATTTTTGAAGTTGGAGAGCGAGAAATCAGCCGAAAAACCCTGCGTCCTTAAGGGGTTAAGAGGTCTCAGCCAGTGACCTTAATTCATTAACAACGTACATCGACATCATAATGCGCTACGGGCTTAAAGTTACAGTTGGGATTTTAAAATCGCATTTTTTATTACAACTTTAACAGTGAATATTTCTGGTTCTTTATCAACTATAAACACAATTCTGATATTATATTAAAGGGGATATTTAATGACACCAGAATTGTATTGGAAATTTTGTGGACATCAGCCTTTTGAGAGCAACCACCATTTATAATAGCCTTTTTTCTCTAGCACCCAATGTATGCCCCCTCTATTCAAATCACCAGTCAACCTCCATTTACCGTGAAAAAAAACACATATACTCAGCTTTCCCCACTCCCCTGAAGCAGCAATCATCTTCTCTTCTGTACAAGCTGAGGAGAAGAGGACTGCAGCTGTTTAAAGAGTGAAGAAAGGAGAGTATCGGAGCACTCTAGGCCTTACCTTATGCTGCTCTCCTGACTATAGCAGCATAAGCGCAGGGAGAAGTACCGGCTAAAATAAAGTTGTTGGCTGGCTTGTTTTGCCCACAGGTGATTGTTTCACTCCATGCTTTACATGACACACATTAAAAGAAGAGGATTGGAGTTTAGGAGGAGTTACTGCAACAGTTATTAGTGGATTTGTTTCTTTGAAAATTAGCTATAATGATTCATTAGCATTTGGTATACCTGCGATTAACCCATTACAATAACCTGATCACCAGAAGGAGCAAAGAAAATAATTCCATCTTGTTTAGTTCAGTTTAATTGATTGGGTTAAATCTGCTGACCCTGTTAGATTTTTTTGATAATCTGGTTTCTCTATCCAGTCACACAGTTCTGCAGAAAATGTGCGCAAATTGAAAGCAACAAGAAATGAACTTTACCTAAGACCATCCAGATAGCAAATCGAATCCAAGTTTCAGCAGTAAACTGTACCATGAAATAGAGGTTGACAAATACACTAAATAAAGGCAACATGGGGAGTGCTGGCACCTGTCGGATAAATGCATAAATAATTTAGAGGAAAAAATATTTTAAAGTCAAATTTATTGTTTCCTTGTAGTCAAAAGAAAGGGAAAGCTGCACACACTGGATGCATTCAGTACTACTGTATAGCACACAAAAACACTGCTACACACACACACAAATATATACACACAAACATTCTTCTTAGATTTAACTTACTTTAAATGACAAATGAGTTTTGCTCTCAGGTTGTTTCCAGATAATAAACGTAACAGCAGCAGACGCTGCAGACAGAAGGCTCAAGACCGTGATCCAGATGGGACTTCCAGTTAGAATGTCACCAAGCTTCTGACCAAGTATCACACACATGAAGATAAACAAAATTGCTGAAAAAAAAACAAAAAAATAAATAAAAAAATTCACACATAATGGGACGTTTCTAATAATAAACATGTGTCCTGTATGAAAATGATCTACTGTATGATCTACTCACAAATTACTGACACACAGCCGTATACAATGCGTCCTGAAGTTTTGGTGGGAACATCGCTGCTCTGGGACACAAGATTCCTGATGCTGAATTTATCATTTTTAGTCATGGTAACTTGAAGATCAGTGTCGGTCTTCTCATTATCTTCCTTATTCAGTTTCACCATCTCAGTGGTTTTGAATGAGCAGTTTGGTCTCTCTGGTTGGTACCTGAAATCCCAAGGCAATAAAGTTATTTGCCACTTCGTTTCTTTCCCACATAAAGACAGTCCTGAAGATTAACACTGCAGGGACAGGCTGTGTAAAGCAATTGGTCCAGGAGCAAAAAAAATATGTCTAGCTTCATCCAGCCCCTGTACAATCCATGTATCATAATGGTTTAATGCAACTTTAACACCCCTACAAATGCAAAGGGTTAGGTATGTGTTGCAAACGTGTCCCTCTCGATTTCAGAAGCTGTAACACGGGAAACTTCGTAATTGCAGCTTTAAGACACAGATTGGAAAGTGCTAGTACCTGACTAAGGGAGTATATAAACCCCTGGTGGGCAGGAGCACAGGAGGAGAGAGACACTCCATCTTGGAGAACGTCAGCTCCAATAAGCAGAGGAGAGTCCCCAACCGGAACTCAGCTCCATCGCTACCAGTGCAGCCTGAAGTTATTACCATGCTGTGAATAAACCTCCCTGTGGACTAACTATCTCCATGAGCCTTCCAGCTTGCCGAATCTGTTGCTATCATTTGGCCGTTGCCTGTTTAAAGTTGAAAAAAGAACTATAAATTGATTTGCACAATGTTGCCTCTGTCTAATCCCTGGATAAGGCTGCTTACCAACACAGGCTCCACATCCATCTCACAGGGATTCATCCTACGTACTTCTGTGGGGTTGCTCCAGGGAGAAACCATTGCATCAGCCTCTGTCCATATTTCTTGCACACACCACCTACTGTAGACATGCCAGGCTGTAGGTCAGTACTCCGACCCCCATACTAAGCACCATGACCACAGCGTGCCCTAGGCTGCACTAGCCAGCCACTCCGGTATTCTGGGCCCCGGCCCACAAGAAAAGGCTAGACTTCAGTGGGGGATGTTGCACAACACATCTCTACAATACAAATATAAATGGATAAGGCATGATACTATATATCTTACCTAAGAATAACAACACAGGCAGCCACCAGGGAGTAGGCAAGTAAGGTACCAATAGACATCAACTCAACAAGGACTTTCAGTTCAAAAAGGAAAGCCATAATTGCTGAAAATAAATTAGAATGGAACAGAACAAAAGCACATTAGCACAGAAGTGCACACACTATATAAATATAAACACATTTACTATGCAGGCAAGTCCAGTCAGTTATACATAAAAATTACATCAAAATGCATGCACCAGCTTTTACACCATTAACCCCTTCATGAGTGCTGTTTACGTCCCATTTACACAAAAAAGGGCACCAAGGACCACCAAGGGTCACAAAGAGGTTAAACTACCAGTCCCCTCAGGTAGGGGATGTAATGTCCTTTCTAGAATTCCCTCTTATGTGAAATCTCACATGATTTTGGGATTATATTAAAAGAGTAGCTCATCTTTCAAGTTTGTAGTTCTGAGAGCTAAACAATCAGAGATACATATTTTTTTTAAATGCAGGAATTTAATTATATTATTTTTAATATGACACAAACTATTTTTCTATATACTGTGGAGCCAAAGATAGGGGTGTCTAAAGATATCCTCCCACTGCAGCCTCAAAAATCTGACTCTTCTCTGCTCGTTTTCTCAGGACTTCGATGGATATTTTTTTATATAGGAAAAAAGACAAGGTTGCACATAAAAGTGGGAGCTATTAGTTTAGTGGAGTGCAATCTGGTGACACCTTATCTTTAAGTCTGATAAGATTGTATTATTGGGCTCTCCTCTCTAAAGGACTCTCCAGTGTAGTAAATAAAAAGGGAATCCCAAGTAAGGAACTCTATTAAGGCCATAGAACCTGACAAGGATCTGTATTGGAGAAACTTTTAAGAATCTTCTGGCTCCAAAGCCCCACCTAAGTGAACCCACGATTATGTAGGGCACTTTAACTTTCCAGGCATACCGTACTTTTTCAGTTTCTTGAATTATACATACAGTATAGGGAAACATGTGTTTTTAATCTTTATGTAAAGAGCTGTGCACCACGGAATAAGCAAGGTTGGCTTTCTTCTAAGTGGGATGTCGATTGTTGAGTAAAGGAGTGGTGTAGAAAGTATAAAAAAGGAGAAAAAAAAAAAATGGATGCACCAAGTGAAAAAGAAAAAAATGCATTTATGGTGCACAGAGAAGGAAAGCTGAAAATATTGGAAAGGAGTGTCTAAAATGCGCACTATATAATGCAGGTTTTAGAAGTCGTTACTCGGTAATGTCTATTTGTATATGTATTCCATGACTTCTAAATTACGCTGGAATATGATGGTACTATAATAAATTATATTTGTAATATAATATATGCATAGCCAGTCAATGTCTGAAGAGTAGAATGTGACATGATCTCCATTCTTTTCTCTCTCCTGTCTAGAATATACAATTGCATTTGCTCAGTTTCCTCTCTGAGAAGCAAAGGAAATACAGCATCTTCAGGGGCAGAAGCATATCACACCACGGATTCCTCCACTTAGATGTATGTAGAAAAGAAACAAGTCTCCGCATGAGTGTCCAACATGGCACATTTAGTCAGGTCGATGTAGTTGTGGTTATTCACAGAAAGAAAAGATGGTGTTGTACTAACTCCCCCTGGGATATTAGCATTTTCTAAAGTTTCCAAAACTTTTTAAAATCATCTTTGAAACCCACAATAATGTTGGAAGGAAAAAATCAGGCTTTCAATGAAGTCTAAAGTTATTGACCCACTGATTTATGCAAATTAATTTGTTGAATTGTTACATACCATTTTAAGCAGCTATAATGAGCAAGGACCCCATGGACACGACCATATAAAACTGACCGTATACACGGCCATATATACGGCCGGACTATGGCCACATGCATTCCAATGGGCAATACAGCCATCCATGTACATGGCCGTATTGTACACTGTACCGTACGTAAGCTGTATAAAAAAATATATATATTTCCTATTTTCCACCATATTTCCGTTTCGTACGGCCCATAGAACTTTGTGGGAACGTATAAAATATGGGCTAAATACGTGCTGCGGCTGTGCACATATATACGTGCAGTATCCAGAACCAGTGGGAGATGCAATCTGTCAGCCAGCCATCCATCATTTGCCAAACCACTGTATTATACGGTATGGATACTGTGCAATACGTTGATATATATATATAAGCAAGTCCCTATTAATGACCAGAATACAGCCATATATCCAGAACAGAAAAGAGCATATGGTCGTGTGCATGAGGCCGAAGAACAATCGACTCAAATGTTATTTTTTCATTCTCCAAACTTAACCTCATGACCTTAGTCAACATGGTAAAAAATAGCAAGCAAAAGGCTGCCATAAATTTACTGTAAAACCGTTTTTATTGTATTGTACTATAAAGGTAGTGTAGCCCTTTTAAGGTAGCGTGAATTGGCCACTTCTAAACCCTTTAAGTGAAAACACTGGTTAGCAGCTACACAAGAACATAATTCACAATATTTTTCTGACATATTTTGACTTGTATCTCACCTGACACAATACCAGAAACAATGGTTGCAATCAGTGGAGTCTTCGTTCTTTTATTGACACTAGCAAGAAACTTAAAGAGGAGTCCATCTTCAGCCATTGCATAGATAACACGTGGCATTGGAAACATTGAACCCAATAAACTGTAGAAGTGAGAGTAAATGTAAAATGTAACCTGGCACCTTTATATCCACACTTATTATGCTTCTGTATCTCCACCTAACAGATCTAGTAAAAGAGAACCTGCCTACTTTTACCCCTCTAAACTAGCAGCCCCTCAGGTAGGGCATGATATTTCCTTCTTAGAATTCCCCCCCCCTTTTACGTGAAATCGTTTACTTATGAAAAAAAATAAAATTTCTCCAAATACTTGCAGAAAACCATCGTATTTTGCAAGAGATGAGTCGGGCTCAGAGGCTGAAGGGCTAATCGCACTTTAGTTGCCTATATATTGAGCTCTGAAGCAGCTACAGCCACGTTTCTGGTATCAGATTAAGGCCTCATGTAGATGAATTTGAAATGTAGCAGCTTGCACACGTCCACATACTTCTACGGGCTCATGCCTATAGTTGTGCATTTTACTGCCCCAGTGCAGTCTTTTCCTATGGTCATCAGCACATGAGTGGAGCGGTCACGCAAATGCTATTCTGAGTGTCAACATTAAATGAATGGCGTAACTTAAAGTGGTAGCAGCCATAGCAACTGCTATGGGGTCTGCAGTGTCAGGGGGCCTCGGCTTCTTAAGTATTCTAGGTGTATTGCGGTGTGCATGCTGTATGTGGTATTGTGTCAGTGTATGTATTTGCTGTATGGGTACATATATGATATGCATAAGCTGTAGGTCTGTGTATATGGTCCTATATCTACATATATATTCTGTGTGTATAAACTGACTGAGATTTATCAAAAATAGTGCAAACTTCACTATCTGCAGTTTGCCTGTGTAGTGTGCAAGGTGTGACAGATTCATGAAATGTGTTGCACGATTGTTATGAATCTGCCGCTCCCTACAATGCTCTGGCAGAATGCACCAACTTCTTTTGGTACAACCTTTTTGGTCTCATGGTCTAACTGTTGCATCAGGTAAAGTGCAGCCACAAAACAAATGTGTTTGTGCCACAAACATGTCTGGGACACATTTTGTGCAAGCAGTTTGCACTAAGAAAAAAAAAAAACTGGTTCAATAAATCTGGGCCACTGTAAGTGATTATAACTCCCATTGTGAGTATACAACTCTGTATATTTTTTAAAAGGGGGAAGTGAAGCCTGATTCAGGAGTCTGCTAGGAGGCTCTGCCTCTCCTAGTTACACCCCTGATTAAATGCTCAGTCTGTTGGTGTATATAGTATACAGAATGCTAGGCTGTCAAATGTCTAATAAATTGATGACTAAGCTCTGAGGAATATGATATAAAATACAGACATGCATCTGTTTCATGAATGAGAGTCTGCACCTGTGAGAAGTGGAGTGTGAGAGTGTAGAGAAGTGGGCTGTGCATCACAGCTCTCTCCCAATAACACATTTGGAACTTCCCAAAGGCCCTTTAGATTCTTGAGCAACTATTTTCAGAGCTCTCAGAAGCAAGAGCACCTCTCCCCTGAAGTCACCTGCAAGATAGAAGTCAGGCGACCCAGACTCAAAAAAGGGAAGAGTGGCAATGGCATTGTCAGAACATTTATGGCATATCTTGCGAATATGCAATAAATGTTTCAATGGGAATTTCCCTTTCACAGCAAAGAAGAAGAAAAAAAAAAAAAAGCTTGTGTGCCCCTCTGCAACAAAATCTATGAGTTGTATATACCAATTGTATACCTAAAGGGGATTAACAGTTAACAGTTTTTCCAACTAAAGAAACTTTACCTTGTTGAAAGGGCACAGAGGGATCCAACAGACACAATGTAACGAGCAGGTTCCCAACCCACATGCCCAAATGCTGCTGGCAGAGGGCTATCTTTATTAAGTAGAAAGTAAGGCATCATAAGTGTTAGTGCAGCAGATACTCCAAAGTAAGCCACAAAGCAGACCAAGAGTGATACAATAATACCAATTGGGATAGAACGTTGAGGGTTCTTGGCTTCTTCACCTGGAGGAAAAAAGGGAAAAAAAAAAAAAGAAAAAGAAACACATTGTAGAAATAATACTGACCAAATGGGAAACATTACCAATTCTTTGTATTTCCACCTATAAGTCCTATTCCCAATAAAGTGACAGTACAAGCATTTAGACCACTAAACGCGGGGCATAGAGAGTTGGACTAGTTGGGTCCCTACTCTTGAGTCCATCATCTCGCACTCCAAGCCCTTTCTGTGGGCACCCAGGCCTTCACCCCAGCACAGAATTTGCTAGCTGTGACTAATGGCTTTCTCCTGCAGTCCAAGACAGCCATGGACATGCCATGCTAAAGCGACACCTCCTTGGCTGCCAGGACTACACAAGAAGCGAGAAGGTGTGGACAGAGATGGATTATCATTGGAGCTCCTGCTTTGGGTCCCCTAATTGTTTCTCTTCAGTGGAACCTGGAAGGAAGCTATAATTTCTTCATCTTCTTTCTGTTGCATTGGTTTCCTCAGGACGCCAATACGATTGAAACTTGTGATACAGTTGGGATCAATAGGTTACTGCTTAAATTGTCATGTTGGCACTTTGCAACATAAATGTAGGTTTTGGTTGTAGGTTGGGCACTCTGTCTCTAAAAGGTTCGCCATCACTAATCTAATGCAATAAAAATATGCAGTGTTCTGGGATCTTGTGGATTGATTGCACAATGTGACCTTTTAACGCCCACATTAGAAGTCATCTTAATAAAGATCTATAATCTTTTAAGGCACTTTAACGTCTTGTTTTCTGCAAGTCTTCAAGTGTTGGCCCTTTCCTCCACGCAGATCTCTTCTAGAGCAGTGATGTTTTTGGGATGTTGCGTGGCAACATGGACTTTCAACTCCTTCTAAAGGTTTTCTATGGGGTCAAGATGTGGAGACTGGCTAGGCCACTACTGGATCTTGAAATGCTTCTTATGAAGCCACTCCTTCATAGTCCTGGTGATGTGCTTGGGATCATTGGCATGCTGAAAGACCCTGCCATGATTAATCTTCAATGCCCTTACTGCTGATGGGAGGTTTTTACTCACTCTTACCAATTAATTCTTTCATGTACAGGGATAGGTTGTCCTGGTTCCTTTGCAGAGAAACAGCCGCCGCTTCACAGTAGAACAATGCAAAAATAAATAGCTATGCTTATATACAAAAAAACGGCATTGGAGCCGTAGTCATATCCTAAAAATGAATAGAGTTTCTATTCCTTCCAAAAATTCAAGACACAGAATAAAGACGTCACAAGCTGTAGTGTGATGGCACTGGTATGACCATACTGGACACTATCCATTTCTTCCTTTATATATGCTGCGCTTCCAAAACCATCTAAACCAGTAGGTGGTGGGGGTTGGAGAAACCCCAAATGAGCCCCCATAAAAAAAAAAAAAAAAAAAAAAAATCAAACAAGTCTCCATAATTCATAGACCACCGTCTATTATTGTATATTTACTAACCTGTAGTGGCTATGCAGTCAAATCCCACAAATGCATAAAAACATGCTGCAGCTCCAGCAGCAACTCCACTAAACCCAAACGGCGCAAAACCTCCGGAACCAAATTCACCGACACTGTAAACAGAGCAAGCAATGGTTAGAAGTTTTCTATCCATTATTTATTTAACCTTTTAAGCATATGCGAAAATGTTAATGAATATTTGAAAAATTATCTTCATATAATTTAATATTTAACTTGTACTGTATTGTTGAACTCTATGGGGCATATTTATTAACCTGCAAGGTTATTGCTAGGACTTGCAATGATTTAGTTCACTCTGCCAACTTCACGTCAGTGGGGCGTGAAGGGGCGCGGCTGGCATGGGGCGTTACTGACCCCGCGCCTGCGCACTCGCTGCAGCTGGTGAATTTTCACATGTAAAAAGTCACCGGCTGCGTTCATTTCTACCCCAGGGCAAATAAACGCTGTGCAGCACCCCACCGGATATATCAAGAGGCTTCAGCCTCTTGATGTAACGCGCGACAAAAAAAAAAAAAAAAAAAAAAAAAAAGCGCATTAGCGCCGGTGTATGACAAATATCCCCCTATAAGTTAACATTTCTTAGCGGTTAGCCATTTACAAAATAGTAGTGCAAAATAAAAATATTATTATTATATATCTCAATGCCCTAGACAATGGAAAAGTAAAAAAGTGGGCCCGACCTCACTTAATATAGGGGAATGTTTCCTTTTTTTTAATGTAAAAGACAAAAAGGAGGATGGGGTTCAATTGCTGTTAAACTTGCAGCCCCCTATAGATTTTCATTATGTACTAATCCCTGCAAGAAAATACAGGTCACTTTGCCCTGAAAAATAAATTTTTCTAGACGTCTAGGTAAATGGTCTCACCTGCCAGATGCATTAGATGTGAGATTATAATCTTCCAGTGTAAGATTCCAGTTTTTGAGATCACCTTTTAGAAAGCCAGACAGGATGACAAAGGCCAACACAAGAAGATTGACAGCGGTGAAAACCTTGTTAACCAGCGCTGACTCACTAACACCGACAGCCAATAACACTGAAGAAACAAAAGTTGTTTTGTAAACATCAGTTTCTCAAAAAATGGTTACAATTATTCATAGGGATAAACTACCACCTAGTGATTGTAATAGGTAAAAGGAATACAGATCCACTAGCAAAAAGGAGAAAAGATGCTGCAATGATTTTACAAAACCAGATTTATAAAAGGTCCTGGAATTTAATTGTATTGTAAAAAAAAATAAACAGGTTGATTTTCGACATCCTGTAGCTTTGAAATGAAAAATACTGAGTTTCAAAGTAATATAAAATGTTTTATATGTGAATACAATCAGATAGGTCAAAGAAAGTACAAAAAGCTGAAAGGAATAAGTGATCTGGAAGAAAGGAAGAAAGGAAGAGCAGATCTGTTCATTCATTCCATCGCATTTGGGTTCTGGTCAGTAAATCAACTAATTTATAAGCCATTCAAAAACATTTTTTTTTTAAAAAGCTGACCCGAAATTCACTGCACTGCATGCAGAATAGCCTTCATTGGCGTAATGAGCTCATTATTGTTCATTAATTTTTGCTGAAAAAGCACAAACAATTCTAATGGCAATTAACCATGTATAATGTGATGGGTCACTGCCACAAATAAATGATTAGAAAATGAATTACTGGAAGTTCTAACGAAACAAAAGTTTATCCCCAATTCAATTAATTCCTGTTATGTTCCTTGCCCTGGTCACTAGATAAGAATGTGACATACTGTATTAAAAAGAAAAAAAAAAGAATGAACATTAAAACTAATTATTACAGATAAAAAGGAGATGTATAATGAGATTCCCATGCTTTTTACACTGGGAATGAACAGGTTGTATGTGTAGATTACGGTGGAATGAACATCATGTACAGAACTCCCTGAGTAACATAAATGAGGAATTTATAGGTTATATGTATAGAGTATAGTGCTATGGACTTTTATTATACATATTCAGCTGTGTGCAGAATTCCTTGCACATCCCAGATAGGAAATGAAGAGGTTGTATGTATAGATTACATTATTATTACATATATTCTGCAGTGTGCAGAATTTCCAGATGCACCAGAGATGGGGAAAGAACATATTCTATATGAAGATTACACTGCAATGAACATAAGTATACATCCGTAGATGTGTACAGAATTTCATGTGCATCCTACAAGTTAGAATTTAAATTTTCTGAATAATCTACACTTATAACCTGTTCTTCCCTTATCTAGGATGCTGAGGGAATTGTCTACAAAGCTGAAAAGGTGTTTATTCCACCATAATCTACACAACTAATCTGTGTATTCCCCTTATATGATGCTCAGGGAACCCTGCAAGCATCTGGATAGGTCTAATATACATTCATTCCACTGTAATTTACATAGATAACCTGTGCATTACACATTTAAAATGCTCAGGGAATTCTGTACACAGACGCATGTGTTATACATGTTCATTCCCCCATAATCTACACATACAAACTTTTTATTCCCTATGTATGATGTTCAGAAAATTCTGTTCACTGTTGAATGTGTTATGTTACCATACCCTATAGATTTAACCAGTTCAATCCTTATCTAGGTTGCTCATGGAATTCTGCACACAGCTGTATATGTGTAATACATGTTCCTTCCACCATAATCTACCAATACAACTTGATCATTCCCAACAAGGGTGCTCAGGGAATTATGTACAAAGTTTTACATGAGTTATCCATGTTCATTCCTTTATAATCTATATATGAAACCAGTTTATTCCTCTTCTTGGATGCACCAGGAAACCTGTACAGGGCTAAATAATTGTAATATATATTGATTCCACAGTAATCTACACATACAACCATTACATTCCCCATCTAGAATGTTAAGGGAATTCTGTACACCTAAATATGTGTCATATAGACTGCTACAGAAGAGGAGGTGCCAGGAAACACTGGGGAACACCTGCCTAGTCTCTGGTGTTAAAGGGGTTATCAGAGTTTAAGAAATAATTTAGGGTCAGGCTGGGGTGGCGATGCTGACATTTTTTGTGCTGAAAAACTCTGCTTATACAAGAGTATATACTGTGCCAACATACAGAGGTCCTTCTGTAAATCAGGTGTTCGTCTGTAGGGGGCTGTCTGTATATTTATTCCACCATATTCCCCATCTAGGATGTACTCGAAATTCTTTGTGTAATATGTATTCATTCCACCTGTTTGTTCCTTATCTAGGATGCTTAGGGAATTCTGAACACAGATGTAAATGTGTTACCAATTTAATCTACCCATACATCCTGTTCATTCCCCATTACGAATGTACAGGAAATTATGTACACAGCCAAATATGTGTAATGTATGTTCAATTTCACCATAATTTACACATATTTCACCAATATACAACCTGTTCATTCCTCATCTATGATGCTCAGAAAATTCTGTACACAGCTCTACATGTGTAGTTTGTGCCCATTCAAGTATTATCTACACATACAACTTGTTCATTGCCCATTTAGGAAGTATGGGAATCCCCATTGATGTCAATGCCCCAATATTGACAGTGACCTCACCGCGTCAATATTTAAATGGGTATTCCAGGAATCAGCATAATTCATATACAAATGGGTACTCAAAATATAAGCAAATATGTATTTAGTTATTTAAAATTTTGCTCCCGTTAGCAGAAAAATGCTTATGACATACACTGCGATGGAAAATTAAAATGCTACTGGCCTTTTAATCAGTCCGTTAATTTCCTCCGCACGGTCCGTTGTGGAGCAGACACCGGACAGAAGATGGCCGCTGGTCACATGTCCACATCACATGTCCTGCACCTGCCTGGGGAGGTCATGTGATCAGCACTATGTTTGTCTGTAGTCAGTTGGTTGCACTGCATCTAGTATGGCCAGTGTTGTGGTGATGGCAGTTACACATCATTACTATGGTAACAGAGCAAGAAAGTCTGTCATATCATCACTGGGAGCAGAGCCTAAGATGGAGGAGGAGTTACTGAGAACTAAAGGATCATGGAACTTGTAGTTTCCAGTGGCAGCCATCTTAATGATAACTCCACCTACCTTAGAGGCCATAAATTTTGTAAATCATAAAATCAAACTATTTAAGCTCGGTTTTGTGACTAATGACATTGAGTATTGTTGTATTCATTTATTTATATCATCATGGGTTTTTGTGTCAAACCTTCATATTCCAGGAATACCCTTTTAATACAGTCATTATGAAGTGCACAAAAAAACAAACCCTCACACAGCGTTTTCCATGAAAAAAAAAAAAAAAAAGATATGGATTTTTGAAAGGGGGGGGGGGGGGGGGTTTGGAGTGAAAAATGGAAACGTAAAAACGAAAAAGGGCGAATTCGGTAAGGGGTTAACTCCTGGACAACTCCTAACTTGACCATATGCATTAGACAAATGGTATACATTTTGAATGAATCCCATTCAAAATATAGGGGGGTGGGGTATCCCTACTGTTCCCAACTTCAGATAATGGTAAGACATACAAGATTTTAAACTTTCATTAACAAATGTATGCTTGGCTTATAGGTGAATTGGGAATGGGTGGGGAAAATAATAGCAGTTCGCTAAATTGCTGGTATAACCTACCTTCAATTTGCTCAAGTCAGTGGGGATACATCTGTGTCACATGAGCACTGGATAATGGCTCTACCTGCACACATGATGATAAGCTGAGAAATCATGGGATTGGAAGCTTAGTAAAGTGCAAACAATATAAGGAACTCAAGCTGACCACTCTAACAGAAAAGGACACTGGATTATAGGGAAGGCACGCATATAAAATGTCAAAAAATTTAAAGCAATTATGGATATAACAGAATGCAATAAATTTTGCTTTCATGCATTCTATATCACATATGCATTAGTACCTACCTGTCAGCAGAAGGACAAGTAAAAGAGCAAAGAAATCTGGGTATTCTGCCAGGACATTTTCCACTTTTATGTTTACTCTCTCTATGAAGAAATTTTTAATATGATTGCCAATGATATCATCAAAATTGGAGCTCCAAGCTCTTGCTACACTGGCAGTACCTGAGGTGGAAAAATAAGAAAAATTTACAGTTTGAAACATAATTTACTGTTTGTAATTTTTCATGAACTCAATGGCATTAAAATGGGGCTAAAATGCAAAAAGGTTCAGCAAATTACTTTGCATAACTATATTTTTAACTACCGTATTTTTCGGACTATAAGACGCTTCTTACTATAGGACGCACCCCAGATTTAGGCTTCCAAAAAAAAAAGAAAAAAATATTTTTTACACCAATTAAAATATCCCTGTTGACACACACACACACACACACACAGCTCACAGCTCACCTACACACACACACACACACCTCACCTACACACACACACACACACACCTCACCTACACACACACACACACCTCACCTACACACACACACACACACACACACAGCTCACCTACACACACACACACACACACACACACAGCTCACCTACAAACACACACACACACAGCTCACCTACACACACACACACACACACCTCACCTACACACACACACACACACACACACAGCTCACAGCTCACCTACACACACACACACACACACACACACACACAGCTCACCTACACACACACACACACACACACCTCACCCACACACCTCACCTACACACACACACACACACCTCACCTACACACACACACACACACCTCACCTACACAGCTCACCTACACACACACACAGCTCACCTCACCTACACACACACACACACACACACACACACAGCTCACAGCTCACCTACACACACACACACACACACAGCTCACAGCTCACCTACACACACACACAGCTCACCTACACACACAGCTCACCTACACACACACACACACACAGCTCACCTACACACACACAGCTCACCTACACACACACAGCTCACCTACACACACACAGCTCACCTACACACACACAGCTCACCTACACACACAGCTCACCTACACACACACACAGCTCACCTACACACACACACACACACACACACACACAGCTCACCTACACACACACACAGCTCACCTACACACACACACAGCTCACCTACACACACACACAGCTCACCTACACACACACACACACACACACACCCACCTCACCTACACACACACACACACACACACACACACCCACCTCACCTACACACACACACACACACACACCCACCTCACCTACACACACACCTCACCTACACACACCTCACCTACACACACACACACACACACCTCACCTACGCTCACCTACACACACACACAGCTCACCTACACACACACACACAGCTCACCTACACACACACACACAGCTCACCTACACACACACACACAGCTCACCTACACACACACACACAGCTCACCTACACACACACACACAGCTCACCTACACACACACACACAGCTCACCTACACACACACACACAGCTCACCTACACACACACACACAGCTCACCTACACACACACACACAGCTCACCTACACACACACACACAGCTCACCTACACACACACACAGCTCACCTACACACACACACACACACCTCACCTACACACACACACACACACACACACACACACCTCACCTACACACACACACACACACCTCACCTACACACACACACACACACACCTCACCTACACACACACACACACACCTCACCTACACACACACACACACACACACCTCACCTACACACACACACACACACACCTCACCTACACACACACACACACACACACCTCACCTACACACACACACACACAGCTCACCTACACACACACACTCACAGCTCACAGCTCACCTACACACACACACACACAGCTCACCCACACACACACACACACACTCACAGCTCACAGCTCACCTACCTCACCCACACACACACACACACACACACATACCTCACCTACACACACACACACACACACACCTCACCTACACACACACACACACACCTCACCTACACACACACACACACACACACACCTCACCTACACACACACACACACACCTCACCTACACACACACACACACACCTCACCTACACACACACACACACACACACACACACCTCACCTACACACACACACACACCTCACCTACACACACACACACACACACACCCCTCACCTACACACACACACACACAGCTCACCTACACACACACACTCACAGCTCACAGCTCACCTACACACACACACACACACAGCTCACCCACACACACACACACACAGCTCACAGCTCACCTACACACACACACACAGCTCACCTACACACACACAGCTCACCTACACACACACACACAGCTCACCTACACACACACACACACACAGCTCACCTACACACACACACACACACACACACAGCTCACCTACACACACACACACACAGCTCACCTACACACACACACACACACAGCTCACCTACACACACACACACACACAGCTCACCTACACACACACACACACACACACACACACACACACACACACAGCTCACCTACACACACACACACACACACACACACACACACACACACACACACACACACACAGCTCACAGCTCACCTACAAACACACACACACACACAGCTCACCTACACACACACACACACACACACCTCACCTACACACACACACACACACACACACACACACAGCTCACAGCTCACCTACACACACACACACACACACACACACACAGCTCACCTACACACACACACACACAGCTCACCTACACACACACACACACACAGCTCACAGCTCACAGCTCACCTACAAACACACACACACACAGCTCACCTACACACACACACACACACACAGCTCACAGCTCACCTACACACACACACACACAGCTCACCTACACACACACACACACACACACACAGCTCACCTACACACACACACACACACAGCTCACCTACACACACACACACACACACACACACACACAGCTCACCTACACACACACACACACACACACAGCTCACCTACACACACACACACACACACACACAGCTCACCTACACACACACACACACACACACACACACAGCTCACCTACACACACACACACACACACAGCTCACCTACACACACAGCTCACCTACACACACACACACACACACACAGCTCACCTACACACACACACACACACACAGCTCACCTACACACACACACACACACAGCTCACCTACACACACACACACACACACACACACACAGCTCACCTACACACACACACAGCTCACCTACACACACACACAGCTCACCTACACACACACACACACACACACAGCTCACCTACACACACACAGCTCACCTACACACACACACACACACACACACACACACAGCTCACCTACACACACACACACACAGCTCACCTACACACACAGCTCACCTACACACACACAGCTCACCTACACACACACACACACACACAGCTCACCTACACACACACACACACACACAGCTCACCTACACACACACAGCTCACCTACACACACACACAGCTCTAAATTTTGGCATTTAGCCTATTTAGGAATTTAGGATGCGGTCCCATTTTTCAAATCTGCCCTGTGTCGCTATAAGTGCTTATATCTTTGGAATCCTATAAGATATCCAGGGTATTTTGAGATAGTTTAAAAATTTTAAAAAGTTTTACATCCTCTACTTTTGATGCAGATAGTCATAGCTCCCAAACAAATTCATAACTTACATTTCTCAAATGTCTGCTTTATGTTGGCATGGTTTTTTAAGATTCCACATATTTTGCCAGAATGTTATGAGGCTCAGAATTTGGGTGCCATTTTTCACACTTTTTAGAAAATCAGTAAAACCCATATTTAGATGGACCTGCTCAACTTTTAATTGACCGTGAGAGGCCTAAATAATAGCTACACTCTTAAATGACCCCATTATGGAAACTACACCCTTCAATGTATGAAAAAGAACTTTGGAGAAGTTTGTTAACCCTTTAGGTTTTTTTTTTTAGGGGTTAAAACAAAACGGAAGTGCAGTCTACTAATTGTAATATTTTTTTGACAATACACAAATTTTAGTGAGATTTTATTAACCCTTTGTTGGTGGAGGAAATGAAAATAGTAAATTTTTTGGAAGATTTTTTGTACCATAAAAATAGTATATTATTTGTATTCTATGGGTCGCCACCATTAAAATACCTCATTTATATAGATTTTATTTTTTTCCAAATTTTACTGAATAAAAAGTACCGTATATACTCGTGTATAAGCCGAGATTTTCAGCACAAAAAATCTGCTGAAAAACCTCACCTCGGCTTATACACGAGTCAACAAAAAAAAAAAAAAAAAAAAGAGAGTCAAAAAAATAATAATACTCACCCTCCGGTGTCCGGATCCTCGGCGGCAGCTGCCGATTCTCGGCAGCGGCTCCGCTCCTCTCTTCTTTCTTCACTGGCGGCTCCCGGTCTCTTCGCTTACTTCGCTAGCCGGCAGTCGCGTCCCTGCGATCTGCCGACGGGCGCACACTAAGATGCGGTGCTGTCGCCGCTGATGACGTCGGCGGCGACACTGCCGCATCATAGTGTGCGCCCGTAAGCAAAGAGACCGGGAGCCGCCAGTGAAGAAAGAAGAGAGGAGCTGCCACCGAGGTTCGGAAGCCGCCTCCAGGACCGGGAGCCACCGCGAGCATCAAAGGTGAGTATCGTCAGAGGGTGAGTATTAAGTTTGCTTTTTTTATTCACTTGGCATACTGGGGGCAGGCTGGCTGTATACTACCTGGGGGCAGGCTGGCTGTATACTACCTGGGGGCAGGCTGGCTGTATACTACCTGGGGGCAGGCTGGCTGTATACTACCTGGGGGCAGGCTGGCTGTATACTACCTGGGGGCAGGCTGGCTGTATACTACCTGGGGGCAGGCTGGCTGTATACTACCTGGGGGCAGGCTGGCTGTATACTACACCCTCGGCTTATACTCGAGTCAATTGGTTTTTCCAGTTTTGGGTGGTAAAATTAGGGGTCTCGGCTTATACTCAGGTCGGCTTATATTCGAGTATATACGGTAATTTGGCAAAAATGTTAATTTTAGCATCACCGTCTTTTCATATGCATAACTTTTATTTTTCGGCTGAAAAATCTGGTTAAGGGCTTAATTTTTTTGCAAGATGCGTTGTTCATTTTAGATTGCGTGACTTTTAGCATATTTTATTTATTAATTAAAATAAAACCTTTTCATACATCTTCATACTTTTATTATTCTTATACTTTAAATACTTTTAAACTTTTTAGCTGACGAATCTGGTGAAGGGCTTATTTTTTGCGAGAAGAGTTCTTTTTAGTGGTCTTATTTTAGAGTGCGTAATATTTTTTAAATCACTTTTTAGAACATTTTTTTTTTAAATTATTAAAAATTATTTTTTTTCTGAACCTCTTGTTACAGAGGTAGCAATACCAAAATATGTGTTTTTTTTGTGCATTTGTGTTTTTATACGCTATTAAGTGTATTTATGGGAAAGTGACATTTTTATGTATTTATTTTTTATTCTTATGTTTAAACTTGAGTGTTTTTAACTTTTATTACTTATACAAACTTGAACCAGCGATGCTCTGATGGCTGGTTCAAGTCCAATAAACTGCTCTACAGTACTTATTCATTCAGTACTGTTCCGGAAGGGGTCTGACTGCTCTGGAAATCTTTCGAACCCCCGGGGCATTGGCAGACCTTAAGGCTGCCCAGAAGAGGATGATCGGATCCCTTCGGTAAGCGGCACGGGGGATCCAATCCATGGGGGTGGGTGACCCTTACACGCCGCAGTGTGTAAGGGGTTAACACTCGCCATCGGAGCCTACTCCGATCTTGGGTGTTACATTGCGGTGTCAGCAGTAATAGACAGCTGACAGCCGCTGCCCCTGGTGCCAGCTGCATTCGTGAGCCAGTAACAGAAGCGGGATGTTATAGAACGTCCCGATGCGGGAAGTATCTACCTACTATAACATGGTGCGCGTAGGGTTAAAACTATACTAAATTGTACCTTTTCTTGTTTTCATACTGTGTAAAATAAACATGGAGCTTTGTGATCGTTTATTTTGTTAAGGAGGAGTTGTATTTTATTTGGTACTGCTACATCCGACTTATTGATCAACTTTTACATTTTACTTTATTTTTTTCTATCAAGGTGATTGGATATAAAGAAACAACAAAAAATCCCCAGCATTGTTTGTGTTAATGTTATACTTATACAAGAGCTGCAAGTTTTTCAAGCCATGCATGTGTGAATATACACAATATAATTATTGGGGCAGAGGTATTGCTTGAGCTTTTATTTTAGACCTAATACAAAGGATTGTGACACAGCTCCAGTAACAATCACAATGCCATTTATACTAATAAAATAAGAGACACTATATTTTGCAAACTTTGGAGTGTAACTTACCCAAAACATACGAAAGTATTAAATTCCATCCAGTTGTGAATGCCCAGATCTCTCCAACGGTAACATAGCTGTAAAGATAGGCAGAGCCAGTCTTGGGTACCCTTGCACCAAACTCTGCATAGCAAAGACCAGCAAGCACAGAAGACAAGGCAGCAGCAAGGAAACAGAGGACAATTGAGGGTCCAGCTTTCTCTTTTGCAAATTCACCAGCAAGAACATAAACACCAGCACCCAGTGTACTTCCGACTCCCAGTGCAATAAGATCTAATGTGGTCAGGCAGCGAGCAAAAGAGGACTGTTCATTGCTGAGGTCCAGGTCTCTCCTGCGGATCAGTTTCTTTCCAAATGATGACAACACTCCACAATTCATCTTGCTGTTGTAATACCTTTAAAGGCAGAATAATTCAGTTAGCAATAAGACAAAAGCAACAATTAAATCAGCTCTGCATTTGCATACATGCATAAGGCCCCAACACCCATCTGAACCACCAGAGGACATATTTACACATCCAATTTATTTCTCAGGATGCTGGTTGCGATTTTCAAGGGCAGCATGTTGACCCTCCATTTCATTTCAGATATTTTCCACCGATTCGTGAAAACATTTTTAGAAACTGTCCTATTTACGAGTTTGCTCATCATGGACAACAATAGAGGTCTAGAAGACGGCACTCAGCACAATCCTCCCTCCCAATATACACTTAACAAAAATGTATAAAAAGTATATACAAATGGTGTGTTAGTGGAGGTGCTATCAATAATGTGCAGGGGTCCGACCGGTACCAAACAAATAGACAACCATAAAATAAATACCAAGCACTAACTCGCACTACACCAGACACATGATGCAAATCTGGAACAGATATTTATTGTTTTAAAAGAATTAAAAAGTCAATAGTGACCTGATAACAACTAATTGCCTTATTTAGCTTTGTGGCTATAGATTCTGACATAAGCTGTATTTGATAGGTAACAGAACGACACAATATAAATACATGAATGTACCTGAATTCACCTATAGGCAAACAACATTTTATATAAAACAAAATAACACTTCATATAAAACATAAAATGAGATCTGTGTAGACAATATAAATAGGATCACAGGTGGGCTATAATGAAAGGTGGCACTGTAGGGCACTAGTGCTGACCTTTTCAGGGGAAAAAAAAAAAAAAAAGTTAAAGATACTTAATTACTGAATTTTTATTAAAAAAAAAAAAGTGTGGAATATAGTAGAGCGATATATGAATGTCCTTCACTTGCAATGTGGTGAATTGTTGTAGAGATCTTCATAGGCAAAAGAATAACTTGAGTTGACTGATATATAGTGGCCTTAGTCTGTGCATCAAGCATTTGTTTGTACGTCTTAAAGTTTATACAACTCACTTCTGCTGGCCACAGTCAATATTGTTATGTCATGAGGCATTGGATATAGCATAATCTCCTCTATAAATGTAAAGACTCATGGTTCTTGACATGCGGCACAATCCGGACTCGTTTTTTCTGTTTTCTGATCCAATTCTGTTAATCTCTTGTGTGGTTCTGGGATCATGGAACACAATATATACAGGCTGTGAGAAGCCCTAGTAGTTTCATTGCTTCTCTGAGCAAGTTTGTCTGCTTTGGAATGTCCCTCAGAGTCATGCGTTTCAGTGTTTTTTCTTCTGAGAGGAGTGAATACTGACGTACCAAGTCCTGCAGAATACCCAAGAATTTCAGTCTGGTGCTGGGTTGAAGATTTGACTTTTAGAAGTTTATGAGCATTCCCAGATAATCCAGGATTTCTATAGTTGTCTCTCTGTACTATCAAACTCTTCCAAGCTGGCTACCAGGAGATGGTCGTCTAAGTAAGGAATTAACAGGATGTTTTTTAATCTTAACATTGCCAATACCTCCGCCATCACTTTGGTGAATAGTCCGAGCGCTGAGGAGATCCCGAATTGTAGAACTCTGAATTGATAATGCATTACCCTGTTTACTGGAGATAAGACCGCAAATCACAGGTATTTTTGAGAGTTGGAGTGGATTGGGATGTGGTAATACGCATCTGCGGTCTATGGTGCAAAGAGCTGCATTTTGAGGGATTAAAGGCGTTGTCCATTTTAGACAATCCATCTTGAACTTTTTGTACTTGAGGTGCCTCTTCAGGTTTTTAAAAATTATGATCATCCTGTAGGACCCTGGCTTTTGGATTAGGAAGAGGATGAGGTGGTACAGGAGAGATTACTTGCTAGGTTAGGCGAGTTTTTTGGCTAGGAGAGTTTTTACTTCTTCCCACGTTAGATGATGTTGTGGTAATGAGATTTGTTGTCACAAATGACTGAGGAGGTAATGTTCAACAAGAAACTTGTATCCTACTACTCCCAGAATCCAGGCATTTTTTTTATCTACCATTCCATTGGGAGAAAAAAAACAAAAACAAAAAGAGAGAGAGACAGAGTCTGGCTGGCGGTGAAACCTCTATCCCCTTTTAGGTTACTCCACTGTCCCCGTTTACCTTTCCTGGGATAGATTTCCATCCTACCGAGGTTATCACGAAAAGGACAGTCTCCTCCAAGTCTTTGGTTCTTTTTATCAGGCGCTTTCTCCAGGATAGTGTCTAGCTCCAGATCAAAAAGAAAATCACATGTGAAGGGTACAGTCATGGCCATAAGTTTTGAGAATAATACAAATGTTCATTTTTACAAAGTCTACTGTACCAGGTTGTATAATGGCAATTTGCATATACTCCAGAATGTTATAAATAGTGATCAGCTTAACAGCAATTAATTGCAAAGTCAATATTTGCCTAGAAAATGAACTCCCCCCCCCCCCCCCCAAAAAAAACACATTTCAACTTCATTGCAGGCCTGCCTTAAAAGGAGCAGCTAACATCGTTTCAGTGATTGCTCCATTAACACAGGTGTGGGTGTTGATGAGGACAGGGCTGGAGATCAATCTGTCATGATTGAGTAAGAATCACACCACTGGGCACTTTAAAAGGAGGCTGGTGCTTCGCATCATTGTTTCTGTTCTGTTAACCATGGTTATCTCTAAAGAAACACGTGCAGTCATCATTGCACTGCACCAAACTGACGTAACAGGGGAGAGTATTGCAGCTAGAAAGATTGCACCTAAGTCAACAGTCTATCGCATCATCAAGGAATTCAAGGAAAGGGGTCCCAATGTTGCCAAAAAGGCTCCAGGGTGCTCAAGAAGGACCAGCAGTGCAGAGCTTGCTCAGGAATGACAGCAGACAGGTGTGAGTGCATCTGCATGCACTGTGAGACTTTCGGAGCAAGGCCCGGTGTCAAGGAGGGCAGTAAAGAAGCCACTTCTCTCCAGAAAAAAAAAACCATCAGGGACAGACATTCTTCAAAAGGTACCGGGAGTGGACTGCCGAGGACTGGGGTAAAGTTTTCTCTGATGAATCCCCTTTCCGATTGTTTGGAACATCTGGAAAACAGCTTGTTCAGAGAAGACAAGGTGAGCGATACCACCAGTCTTGTCTCATGCCAACTGTAAAGCATCCTGCAACCATTCATATGTGTCGTGGCTTCTCAGCCAAGGGAATCGGCTCTCTCACAGTCCCGCCTAAAAACACACCCATGAATAAAGAATGGTACCAAATGAAGGTGATAGCCGACTTCAGGAGAGGAAGAGACTTGTAGCTTTTCTTTTGGAGCCCCACTAATGATATGGTTTTTTAGACTATTTAACCAGCAGATCATCGTTCTGGCGACTGAAATGGTTGTGACAGTCTCTTTCAGATTCAACATTGTGGACTCCCATGTCTTTTTTAGGACACCGTCTGACTTCTGGTTTATAGGGTCTTTCAGCTGGGTCGCATTCTCGAAGGGAAGGTCACTTTGGTGACCTGAACATCAACCTTTGGAATGGAGTCCCAGATTTTTGATTTTTCCATTTCAAAGAGGAGTCCGTTCCTAAATTCTCTGGCTTCTTTCATTTTTTCACAAATAAGGTCCTCTAAGACACTATTGAATAGAAAAACTCTTTTTCTTGGATCTTAGACACCCAAAAAGGTAAATCTTGCAGATTTTGTTTCCACAGGATCCTGAATATCCAATATCTCTCTAACCGCCTTGAGTAGTGTGTCTAAATTGTCTAGAGAAAAGGAATCTAGATTCAGACTTTTTCTGACTCTCTAGGATCTGTTCATCCTCATCAGCAAGATCCTGATCTGAATTTATTGCCTGAGTGGATTCAGGGCTTTAGAATTTCTTTGGAAGAGGACTTTCTGGAAAGGGGGATGCTACCGTACTCTTTACTTTATGGATAAGCCAAGATCCATGTTTCAGTCTGAAGGATGTTTTTTCTTCACGCATAATATCAACACAGTCCTTGCATACTGGTATTTTATAAGAGTCAGGCAGTTTATTAAAACACATGTTGCATCTTCAGGATTGAGAGGTCTTAGGTTTAGACTAGTACTTTTTTCACCTAGGAGTGAGAAAATCTATAGTTTAGAAGAAGGGGTAGAAGAAGAGGGGTAATCCTCCAGGTGGGCCATCATGTAAAACATTTTTTGTGGCTTTTGTTTTGTGACACATATGGGTAGTTAAAATCTGTTAAGAGTTTTTTTTAATTGTAAGTATTTTTGGAGGTTAAAGTTAAAAAAAAAAAAAAAAAATGGGTTAAAACTTTTATAATGTGTATATACAGACATAAATCCAAAATGACCATTAGAAAAGAATTCCTTAGTATGTGACTGTAGTTTTGAAAGAATAGGTATAGTCTCACGCAAACGAGGCAATTATGGCAGTATTTTCTAATGTTTAATCATCAAGGATTTATAATGTGTATTTTCCTAACCATTACAACAAGAATCCTTAGAAGAAATACTCAATTTCTCACTAGTTTATGACAACTATGAAAGATCAATGGTATTATCGAGTGTAAGGATCACAGAATATAAATTACATGTCAGACATTGCTACAGACCCAATCAATACAGTTTAAAAATAATTACTCTTCACCACTGTGGCAGATGGAGATCAATAGACTGATATAAAACACACAATACTGACTTTACTTCAATGCTGCCAGAGTTTGCGATCACACATTATAATAGTGGGTAGTCACACCATCCTCCCTAACCTCCTCAATGTGTTATTAAAAAATGTTCATATGAAATACTGAAGAAAGGACAAAGCTCAAAGCTGCCAGCTGAACAGGTATTTTTCAGTAAAGACTTATACAGTAATACATAACGTTGAGGATTAGCTTTGTTAGATACAAGTATATGTGCTATAACAGAACGAGGCAGAGTGAGTGACAGAGTTAAGCAGTTGATGCTTTATTAACCCCTTAACGCTGAAGCCACTTTTCACCTTTCTGACACGGCCCATTTTTTTCAAGTCTGCCCTGTGTCATTATAAATGGTTATAACTTTGGAACGCTTTAACATATCCAAGTGATTTTAAAATTGTTTTCTTGTGAAACATTGTACTTCAGGTTAGTTGAAAAATTTTGGTGGTATGTTTTGCATTTATTTATGAGAAAATCAGATATTTGGTGAAAATTTGAAAAATTCTTGATTTTCGAACTTCAAAATGTTCTACTTTTTCCATACATAGTCATAACCGCAAAAATACTTAATAACTAACATTCACTAAATGTCTACTTTATGTGGACATGGTTTTTTATGCATACTCTTATTTTTGTAGGATGTTATGGGCCTTTGAACGTTAGGTGCTGCTATTGAGGGACCTGCTCAGGTTTCAAATCACTTTGAGAGGCCTAAATAAAAGTAAACCCCATAAATTACCGCATTATAGAAACTACACCCCTCAATGTAAATAAAACAACTTTTATGAAGTTTGTTAACCCTTAAATTGTTTTACAGGGGTTAAAACAAAATCTGATGCAATTTTGAAAGGGAAATTATTTTGGCTAAATGAATGTGTTTTTCAAAAAATGTACAAATTTTCAGTGGATAAAATACCAAAACGCTCCACAAAATTTGATACCCAATCCCTCCCGCGTATAATAATACCCCATATGTGGTGGTAACCTGCTGTATGGGCACACTCCAGGGCATCGAAGGGAAGCTGTGCCATACAGAGCAGATTATGCATTGTCACTTTTTATTGGCTATACAATCTTTATTTTTTTGGCAATTTGGACATACAAGGGCTTATTTTTTGCGACATGAGATGCACTTTACAAATACTTCATTTTCGTGGGTCATTAGCTTATTGATGAGATTTTATTAACTCTTGAATGTATGGGTGAAAAGAAAATTGTCAATTTTGGTTTAGTTTCTTTTTGTATATTTTGGGGGTCGTACACCGTACACTAAAAATATTATATTATTTTCATTCTATAGATCACTACGATTACGGTGATACCTCATTTATATCGTTTTTAATTTATTTTTACAATTTTACAGGATAAAAACTAATATACAGGAAATCTCATTTGTTTTTGCATCGCCATTTTTTCGGAGACGTAACTTTAATATTTTTTGGTTGACAGAGCTAGTTTAGGACTTATTTTTTACGTTTTGAGTTGTTCTTTTCAGTGGTACCATTTTTGCGCACATAACTGTTTTTGATCACTTTTTAGAACATTTTTGTGTAGAGATTTTATCAAAAATGTACATTTTTGGCGTGTTTTTCGGGTTTTGTTTTTAAGGCGTTCACCAAGCGGGTCCAATAATGTTTCTGAGTTATTGTACGGATTGTTACGGATGCGGCGATACCAAATATGTGGGGTTTATTGGCGATTTTGTGGGGTTTTTTTTCACTTTATTGCATGTGTATAGGGAATATTTGTGTTTAGGGGACTAACTTTATTTAATTAATTATTTTTATTAAAAAATTATTTTATGCAATGTTTTTAACATTTTTTATTAACTTTTACAGGTTAGCTTGAACAAGTGATCCACTGATCACTTGTTCAAGCTCTTCTTCACATTACACAGTGTAATACAGATGTATTACACTGTGTAATGTAACACACTGAGCGCAACCGTGGCGTCTCAGGGGTTAACACCAGCGATTGGAGAAATCTCCGATCGCGGGTGTTAGAGGCAGGTGTCGGCTATAATATATAGCTGACACCTGCAGCTTCTGGCGCCGGCTCCGTTCAGGAGCCGGTACCAGAAGCATGACGTAATAGTACTGCATTTTGCGGAAACGCACCTCCCGCAATGCAGTACTATTACGTCAAATGTCGGGAAGGGGTTAAAGGAAAAAAAAAAAAAAAAGGCACCCAGTCTTTCATCTGCACATCACAAAACCTGCATGTCCGAGCTCTAACAAAACAAGTTAAAGGACACCTGTCATCAGGTCTGTGTCACTAGTCCTGTCACCTCTACCTGTTGGAGCAGCTCACAAGGATCCCATCCCTGCCTTTATCTAGTTATTTCATACATTATTCATTGTAAAATCATCTATTATTTATCATGTAAATGAGGCTGGTCACATGGTCAGAGGCAGTGATGTCACCCCTGTTACCCCTCCCCTCTCCTCCCCCCTGCTCATGTCTGTGTGTAATGTATAGTAAAGCATGGCTGGTGTCTGTGCTGCATCTGCTGACATGCTGCATCCTCCTAATATACAGGTGAGAGACACAGACATCAGCTACACATGAATCTGACATGTTCTGCTGTAACATGGCTGCAGCCTGGAGCTTCTGTATCTCTCCTATACACACACACATGCACACACAGGCTGCAGGGGGCGTGGCCACCAGCACCAGGAAGCACATCATTATACAGCCTCACATCATTATACAGGCTGTCAGTCAAGCACTGGGGGTGTGGCTGTGCCTCCCACTCATGAATAGAGTGGACAGCTTGAATATGCTAATGCTTCATTGGACATTTCACAGGTCATTTGCATACAGCTTTAGGACCTCATTGCTTAGGTTTACAGGCATGTAGAGGGACAATAAAGGGATAGAGGCAATGCTCTCTAATGGCAGTTTATGAAAATATATTTAGTTTAGGGGGGTTATTTTGCATGACGGGTTCTCTTTAATCCTGACTATACTGGAGACAGAGTGGGACCCACAGTCTGTCCCATTTTATGCACCTGATTGCACAGACATGCGATCCAAAGGCCTGAGATGGACCAGGGCTTTGGACCTGTCCTCTCTCCAGCTTCAGGGCCCCTTTACTGTGGCCTTTACTTAAAGCCAGCCTTAGAAAGTCTCCGCTTTCCATTAAGTACAACTTACCTGGAGCCTAAGTCTTCAGTGTTCAGGTTTTCAGATGCAGTTCCCGATGTCCAAACCAGGAGTGCGGTGGAGGGGGGGGGGGGGGGAGATGAGTAGTAGCACCTCTCAACAATATGTTCTCACATCTGCTTTTTGCTTTAAAAAGTACATCTGAAAAATTGTGTAGACGCTCCTTCAGACACAGAGGGCAGAAACCTAGGGAAAATACATCTACCCTTAACAACTTTTTCCATCACATTCGTACAATAGAAAGCAAAATAAATTGAATAGAAAACTAGGAAGTCCCCCATTTAGGGGACGGAACGCGTGGGGAGCCCTCCACCTCCTTCACACCAATCATAGCACCCTAATGCTATCTGACATGGGATGCCGACTGAGACTTCCCTGACGTACACTTGGACATGTAAAGTATTGAGACCAGTTCACACTTAGGACTTACCTCTGTTGACCTTTTATTTTTTTCTACATCAGGTTCTGTGTATTGTTCAGGTTTCTACTCAACATTGACTCTGAATACTAGGGATTATGGGTGCTTTTGGAGTACTGTTATAGTGCAGGAGGTGTTTTGCCAGTTATTCTCACAGGGAATGCTGGCCAATGAATTTACTAATGTACTTGGTACAATTTTAATTGTTTTTAATCTGTCTTTCTTGTCTATGTCTATGGGGTACAAATAAATTTCATGTATGCCTTTTTGTTACCTCAATAAAGTGATTTTGTATATTGTCAGATGACACATCTTTTTGTATATATTGATCTTAAAGGCACAGTGTTAGCCTATGCATGTACATGCTAGACATGTCATTTGGGGTGCACAGTGAAAGCCGTAAAATCTAAGCCCACAAGAAAACATTGTAAATGCGATCTTCCACAATTTTCACTGCTTTTGGAATTTTTCCTGCTTCCCAGTACACGACATGTAAAGAACTCTGTGACTACTTGTTTTCTGCTTAACAAATTGCAGATTTTTATAGGTGGGGAGTGAAAAATGGAAATAAATAAACGGGCCAGGTCATTAAGGGGTTTAGGTAAAAATAAAAACAAAATAACAATCATGTGGATAACCAAAAAGTATATAAACATTGTTAGAAGTTACAAAACTAACAATTCATAGAATATATATAAAGAATAATTTCCTTAATAAATGAGGAATTCCATGCTCCAGTAATACAGAAATCAGGTCAATTTTAAAGTACAGAAATGTGAAGAAAATAGCACCCTTAAGAGCAATAGCTCAGAAACGATGAGCCCAAAGCGTGGTCACACTACACATGATATTTGGAACGCAATCAACCAAATGGTTTAAAAATTACAGGGGTCATTTATCTCATTTCCCCTCATCTCTGAGCTCTATTTGCATCTTTTGCGAGTATTTTTTGCACTCAATTTGTTCATGTTTGTCTAGCAAACCATCAGGAATCGATACAGAAAGTTTATTGGAATAGTGTATAACTTTTCATTAAACAAAACATATGAAATATTTTCTGAAATTGGACAACCCCTTTATGGTAAACAGACATAAACCGGCTAAAATGCCAACATAATGTGGGAGAAACATTGCACCTATATGCAAGTTGTCAAAAAGTTAGAATATTCAATAATCTCTGTTTTTATTGCATTTAAAAGCTGCAGAAGCCAAAAGTGATAAGTGACAACATGGGAGGATGGGACCAGGAAGAGAGGCAAGTAAAGGTTCCTATTTAATTTTTAAAGCACCACCCCTCCCCAGACATATTTAAAAAAAAAAAAAAAAATCACATTCCCGGACAACCCATTTAGAACTACAGGCAGTCCCCAGGTTACATACAAGATAGGTTCTGTAGGGTTGTTCTTAAGTTGAATTTGTATGCAAGTCGAAACTGTATATTTTATCATTGTAATCGCAGCCAGAACTTTTTTGGTCTCTGTGACAATTGGATTTTAAAATGTTTGGTTGTCATAAGAATCAGGATTGACAATAAATCTTCATTACAGACACCTGTGATAACTGTTATAGCTGTTTATTGTAGCCTAAGGCTAAAGTATAATAAATTACCAATATCCAGAGGTCCATTTGTAACTAGGGGTTGTATGCAAGTCGAGTGTTCTTAAGTAGGGGACCGCCTGTACAGCTCTTAGCTTGTTTAAATTTCACACACAGTGCAGCTACTGTATACTACAGCAGCTTAGCTATTTGCAAATACTGAAATCCACCACAACTTTGTAGAGGTGAACATGCACATTGCAGCCATGCCTGCACATTGGTGAACATCCAGCTACTTCTAGGGCAGTGATGGCGAACCTTTGACGCCAAGTGCCCAAACTACTTCCAAAACCCACATATTTTTCGAAAAGTGCAGATGCGACAGTTTTAAACAGTAGCTTAATACTCACTGCTCTGTCACAGTTTTAAATTGTATAGGCACCTGAGGACACCAATACAGTAGAAAGAAGGAGAAAAAGATTTGGTTATCATTGTAGCTTCCTTCTACGGTCCTAAGCTGCCTGGGGTGCTAGAGGCCATGAGTCCTGTCTGGCGAAGTCTGCGGTGGGGTTATGGTGCCCATAGAGAGGGCTCTGAGTGCCACCTCTGGCACCCGTGCCATAGGGTCGCCACCACTGTCCTAGGGGAAGCGCCAGAGGAGGTGCATGGTAGACGTGCAGTCAGGGGACAAAAGGCAAGAACCTGAATGGGTTCTGGTAATGTCCCCCAAGCACTCCTGCCTCATTTATATAAATATAAAATTATGTTTTAATACAAAGGATCCTGCTGATCAACAATGTAAAGGTATAGCTGCAATGTGGACCTTCACCACTAGAAAGCTTAAAGGACACCTGTCATCAGGTCGCTGTCACAATTTTTGTCACCACTACCTGTTGGAGCAGCTCACAAGGATCCCATCCCAGTCTATCTAGTCAATTCATGCATTAATCATTGTAAAATCATCTTTTGTTTATTATGTAAATGAGGCTGGTCACATGGTCAGAGGCAGTGATGTCACCCCTGTTACCCCTCCCCTCTCCTCTCCCTGCTCATGTCTGTGTGTAATGTATAGTAAAGCATTGCTAGCATTCTCACATCTCAATCACCTAGAGATGTTAACACAATTTACTCGGTTTTATTGAGGTTTTCGCTCCTATCATTCTCTATCCTGTGTGGGTGAGGCCTCACTAAGCAGACACATTACAAAGAAGTTACCAGGCTACATGGTTTATACATGGTGCACTCATCTGTCTTCTGTCATTGTACTAACACACTGACACAGAAAGAGAGATGAGACATAGCAGAGATTATGAAATGCCTATAGCACACAGCTCTGCTACATCTCACGGATCATGAGATCCATTAGATGCCTATTACACACACAGCTCTGCTACATCTCACTGACAGGTGCCTGCCTGCCCCTTCCCATTGATCACTTATCTCCTTGTAGCTTGAAGCTTCTCTCTGCTCACCATGTGCTAACATGATGTAATCAGTGAGCGTCTCTGAGCTCCGGGAAGGGGGCGGGGCTAAAGCCACACAGCATAGACAGACATGTCATCCGCACAATCTCACACAAAAATCCAAGATGGCCACCACCTGACCCAAAGTCAGAAGTTACTGGATTGTGTCTCGGGGAAACTGAAATTGTGTACAGCAGGACTGAGAGAGACAGGTCATTATATTTGAAATGCTGCATTTTTGTTAGTAACAGTAAATTAGAGAATGTGTTATTTTGTTATGCCGAGTACATTAAAAAAAACTTGTCTTTGTGGTAATACCCCTTTGAAGAGCATCTACCATCAGGATGAATGACTATATGCAAATAAGCCAAAGGGTCTCTAAGCTCTATAGGTTTTAATGGTGCCTGGAGCCTCTCAGGCTCATTTGCATACAGTCTCATTCTGGTGGAAGGAGTCCTTTAAGTTATTCTAGAAAATTAAAAAGTCAGCTATTTTACAGGATTATTATAGACTTTAAAAATACCAGAAATAAATGGGCAAAATGAAAAGATACATGTACTGAAAAAATATCAAAATGTAAACTAAAAAAAAAAAGGCATAAAAGAAGTCTCTTTCAATGTAGAACTAAAAAATATATATACGGTATATATATTCTCTTTACTGAAAATTACAAAGCAAAGAAGCTTTCTCAGTGATCCCAACATTGAAAGGGAAGCTGTACTAGTTAATAAGGGCGCTCAGATATGAATTAAAAAATAAATCAAAAGCAGGACACTGATTGTCACGATACTGGTGATATATTGCTGGAATCCAATAGCAGGGACTAGACAGGACACTGAAAGCACCAAGGGTGGACACAGGAGGTGCAGCGAGCAGACTGGGAAACAGTAGTACTACAACAGGCAGGTAATCAGAACTTGCAAAAGCCAGGAGAACAATCTGGGAGGAGTAGTTCAGCAAGCAGAAGGGAGGAACAATCCGGAGAAGGAGTTCCCAGCAAGAGGACTGTCCAAGCAGGAGCTATACACAATACTCAAGCAATGTCTACTGAGCAGGACAGGAAATATATACAAAACAGGAAGTAAGATGGCACCCGGTTGAGACAACATCCACCATCTTAACTGAGGGCAAACTTGAGGGCAAGGCAAACTAAATGGGGAAAGGCAGACCATGCCTGACATTACTCCCACCTCAACAGCGGCCTCTGGACGGCACTTGATTCGGCCTATTAGGATGTCTTTGATGAAACTGTTTGATCAGTCTAGGAGCATTAACATTATTCACAGGTTCCCAGGAATTCTCTTCAGGTCCATAACCTTGCCACTTAATAAGATACTGTAGGCGGTTCCTAAAAATTCTTGAGTCCAAGATTTTCTCCACCACAAACTGTTCTTCTCCGTCTATCTCCACAGTATTCGGAGGAGGAAGTTCACGTTCCGGAAAAGGATTGGGTATGACAGGCTTTAAAAGAGATACATGGAAAACAGGATGAATCTTCATAAATTGCGGGAGTTTGAGTCGAACAGCTACTGGACTAATTATCCCCATAATCTTGTAAGGTCCGACAAATTTCTGTCCCAGTTTTGATGAAGGAACCTTAAGTTTCAGATTTCTGGTGGACAGCCATACCTTATCCCCAATTTTAAAAACTGGTGCTGGTCTACGGTGCTTATCTGCAGTCTTCTTGTAATTGTCTTGGGCGGTCTCTAGTGTTCTTTTCAATAATTCCAAATTTTGCTGTAGCATAGAAATCCTTTCCTCTACCGCAGGAATAGATGCCATGGTGGGAAATTTTGGAAGGATATTTGGATGATAGCCTACATTTGCAAAAAAGGGAGTTTGTTTGGTGGAAGCGTTTTGAGTGTTGTTATAGGAAAACTCAGCAATTGGGAGCAGATCTATCCAGTCATCTTGCAAATGGCAAATATAACACCGGAGATACTGTTCAAGAGTCTGATTTGTGCGTTCCGTCTGCCCGTTAGACTGAGGATGAAATGCGGTTGATAAATTGATTCTGATATCAAGTGCCTTGCAAAAACTTCGCCAAAATTTTGATGTAAATTGCACTCCACGATCCGAGACAACTTCATCAGGGACTCCATGAAGACGGAACACATTATGGACTACTAAATCAGCGGTGTGTTTCGCAGAAGGTAGACCCGTACATGGAATGAAATGTGCAGCTTTGGTGAGCCGGTCCACTACTACCAGGATAGTATCTTTACCTTTAGAAGGGGGTAGATCTACAATGAAGTCCATAGATATAGAACCCCAGGGACGAGAGGGGACTGCCAAAGGCTGTAATAAGCCTGTGGGTGAGGAACGTGGTGTCTTGCATCTGGCGCAAATATCACAGGACTTGACATATTTTCTTACATCCCCTTTAAAACTGGGCCACCAGAAGAAACGGGCTAAGAATTCTTGGGTCTTCTGTACTCCTCTGTGACCAGCTAATTTTGAATCGTGGACTAATTGTAGAATCTTTAATCTTACTGTTTCGGGTACATACAGCTGTTGCCCATGAGTCCACATCTTGTTTTTAAGCATTAAATGTAAGTCATCTGGTGGTCGAGATAACAAAGTGTCGGTGTCATAGGCTACTCGTATTTCTTCAAGCAAGTCTTTATTATGAATTACTCCAACAAAATTAGATTCAGGAAGGATGGTCTTTGGTGGAACTGTAGAAGAGTCATTGGAGAATATTCTGGACAAAGCATCAGCTTTACCATTACGGGAACCAGGCCTATATGAGATCACAAAATTAAATTGATTGAGAAATAGACTCCAACGAGCTTGACGAGGGGACAAACACTTGGCAGATCTCATGAATTCCAAGTTACGGTGGTCAGTTAGAACTATTATTTGCTGTGAGGCTCCCTGAAGAAGATGTCTCCATTCCTTAAAGGCTGCAATGATGGCTAGCAATTCTTTGTTCCCCACATCATAATTCTTTTCAGCAGGTGATAAGCGTTGGGAAAAATAAGCACAGGGGTGCAATAAGCTTTTCTCTCCTCTTCTCTGTGACAGAATAGCTCCTATGGCGCAGTCTGAAGCATCTACTTCTATGATGAAAGCAAGTTCTGGATCGGGATGAACTAATATAGGAGCTGTCGTAAATTTGGATTTTAGCCGAGAAAAGGATTCCTGTGCTTCAAAAGACCATGTAAAAACGTTCTTTTTCTTAGTCAGCTGTGTGATAGGGGCGATTACTTCTGAGAAATTTTTAATAAAACGTCTATAAAAATTGGCAAAACCTATAAAACGTTGTACGTCCTTCAAGTTCTTAGGAGTAGGCCAGTCAATAATTGCTTTGATCTTGCTGGGGTCCATCTGTAATCCGTGAGGCGAAATTATGTAGCCGAGGAATTGGATCTCAGTCTGATGGAATTCACATTTTTCAATCTTAATGTAGAGATGATTTTTTCTTAATCTTTCTAAAATGAGCATCACATGACGTTGATGTTCTTCCACCGAGTTGGAAAAGATCAAGATATCGTCTAGGTAGATAACTACAAACTGGTCCAGAAGATCTCTGAAAATATCATTGACAAGATGTTGGAAGGTGGCTGGGGCATTACATAAGCCAAAGGGCATAACGAGATATTCAAAGTGTCCATAACGTGATCTGAAAGCTGTCTTCCATTCATCCCCGGGTCTTATGCGGACTAAATTATAGGCACCACGTAGGTCTAATTTGGTGAAGATTTTAGCATGTCGTACTCTCTCTAGAAGCTCGGGGATCAGTGGTAACGGATAACGGTTTTTAATAGTAATTTTATTTAGCTCACGGTAGTCGATGCACGGTCTTAGTGAGCCATCTTTTTTCTTTACAAAGAATATGGGAGCCCCTGCTGGCGAGGAAGATGGACGGATGAACCCTTTAGCTCGATTCTCTTCTATATAGTCCTTAAGGGCCTGTAGTTCTGGGCCTGCCAAAGGGTAGATGTTTCCAAAAGGTATAGATGCACCAGGAAGCAACTCTATGGGGCAATCATATGGTCGATGTGGAGGGAGTTTATCTGCATTTTGTTTGTCACAGACATCTGCAAATTCCTTGTATACAGGAGGTAATTCTTTTGTCTTGACATCCTGTACTGACTTCTCACGACTTTGTTCAGACTGGTGTGCCAGAGGAGAATCACCTGTTGGGAAACATACTTCCTTAGTTTCCCAGTTGATAACAGGATTCTGTGCCTGTAACCAGGGCAAACCTAGGATAACCGGAAAATGTGGAGATGAAATCAATAGGAATGGTAGAACTTCACGGTGATGGGGTGTTATAATGACTTCAAGTGGCTCTGTTTCTTGATCCACTGGCCCTGAACTCAGTGGAGAACCATCCACAGTCTCCATTACCATGGGTGAAAGTTTTTTACAACACTTTACCCCATGCTTCAAAGCAAAAGAGAGGTCCATGAAGTTGCCACTAGCTCCGGAATCCACCATAGCAGAGGTGGGTATCCACTGAGAATTAATCAGAAGCTTGATTCGCAGAAAACAATGGGAGTCTTTATTCTCTTTCTTAATATGAGGAGCCACTGAAGAAATGGAATGGATTACTGTATTCTCAGGTAATTCAGCTTCAGAAGCAGTTGATTCCACCTCAGAAAAGTCAGGATCCGCAAGGGCTGCTACAAACTTCCGTGGGCGGCTAGGGCAGTTGATAAGGAAGTGGTCAGACTTCCCACAGTAAAGGCACAAGTTCTCCCGCAGCCTACGCTCCCTTCGGTCACTGCTTTCCCTTCGAGATACGGAATCTACTTGCATAGGCTCACTCACTGGTTCCCGGGAAATTTTCCTTTGGGGTTCCCTGGAGATAGAGACAGGGAGAGAGGAAGGTTGATTAATATCATGATTCCAGGTAGCCCATCTCTCTTGTCTTCGTTCAGACAGTCGGGTGTCAATTCGAATGCAATGGTTAATAAAGGCATCCAATTCTACGGGGGCCTCTGCACGAGCAAGTTCATCTTTTAAGGAGCTAGATAGCCCTTTTCTGAAAAAAGATAATTTTGCTGCATCATTCCAATCAGTGTCGATAGCCCACCTCTTGAAATCCATTGCATATTCAGTGACTGGGCGTCTGCCCTGGCGTAAGGCTAGTAATGATGCTTCAGCTGTGGCAGCACGATTGGGGTCATCAAACATCTGACTCATGGCATCGATGAAGTACTCTAAGTTGTTCAGCCGGGCATCTTCAGTCTCAATTAATGGATTTGCCCAAGCGATGGCTTTATGTGTCAACAACATAATTATACACAAGACTTTAGATTTGTCCGTAGGAAACAGAGTAGGATTTGCAGCGAAGTATAAGCGACACTGGTTGAGGAATCCCCGGAATTTGTCGCGGTCTCCACCAAATCTGAATGGTGGCAATTTAGGCACTGTTGTAGCTGCTGGGATCTGTGGTGTAGTCTGATTCTCCAAATGGGCTATCCGATCAGACAGCGTCTGCACAGTATTGCGTAGATCTTGAATTGCTTGTCCATAAACCTGGGTGTTGTGATTGGACTGTCCTTTAAAGGCATCATATGCATTTTTGAAAGTCTGCATCTCAGTATGCATATTAGTCACAGTAGTTTGGAGTTGTTTAATATGAACCTCCAAGTTTCCAGTCCCGGCGGACTCCATCTTTAGGGCTTGAGTATCCTGTCACGATACTGGTGATATATTGCTGGAATCCAATAGCAGGGACTAGACAGGACACTGAAAGCACCAAGGGTGGACACAGGAGGTGCAGCGAGCAGACTGGGAAACAGTAGTACTACAACAGGCAGGTAATCAGAACTTGCAAAAGCCAGGAGAACAATCTGGGAGGAGTAGTTCAGCAAGCAGAAGGGAGGAACAATCCGGAGAAGGAGTTCCAAGCAAGAGGACTGTCCAAGCAGGAGCTATACACAATACTCAAGCAATGTCTACTGAGCAGGACAGGAAATATATACAAAACAGGAAGTAAGATGGCACCCGGTTGAGACAACATCCACCATCTTAACTGAGGGCAAACTTGAGGGCAAGGCAAACTAAATGGGGAAAGGCAGACCATGCCTGACACTGATCTAGTCTGAGTATCCTAGGAAACAGGATCAAAAGACGACAAGATGGGCATCACACCAGCATTTCAGGTCTATTGCCTTGATAGTGACAAGTAGCTATAATCTGGAGATCTTTACATAGTATAAGAGAATACGAGAAGCCACCTAATGTACTAAGAAATAAAATGTGGATAATCTATATTATATGAATATAAGTGATTTCAAGTGTAAGGGGATTTTGGCTTCCTGTTGCATTTTCAATGCCAATGTTTCTGGTACATGGAATGCTTCGAAAAAACATTTTTTGTATTTGTTTATAAAGAAAGGCCATAATCATTTTGGGTTTTTTTTATTTTTTTTATTTTTTAAGTTTCAAGGCTTTCTTTTATTAATATACGGTGGGTAACAGTATTGCAATACCAAATGTAGCTTTCTCTACTAACTACTTTGGAACACTAAAGAACTTACAGTAAAATACATGTATGTCATTTGTCATTATGTTCTCAGTCAGTGGGAGATGGGGGTGGGGTGGGGGGGTTGCTTTTTGCCATAATAAAATATATTCAAATGAAATATTTCTTTAAAAACATACATTTTATTAAGAGGGGTTTGCCCAGGAAAGAAAGTTCTCAAATTTTAGTCCCCTATATATGTTTACACAATACAGGTAATTTTTAACCCCCTTACTTTACAATTTTATTCAGTTTTATTGCCGTTTTAGCTCGAAACATGCTACTAGTATCTGACACATGGAAAAAGATGACAGATCAAAGATTATGAGATCCAGGAGATGGACAAAACACACAATAAAACTTTAGCTCTTCTACATCTCTGCGATAAAACACAAATTTCCTCCCTCTACTAGATAAAGACCTAATTTTATCTATTGCCTGTAGAATAAACTCTGCATGCTGGAACTCTGGAAATGTCTGTGAGCCTGTCTTGTATTGCGGTGTACAGACAAGAGAAGCTATTCTTGAGAAGAATCTGCCCTGCCCGACCATAGTCAGAACATTTGCGGTCGAATCCCAGAGCAACCGAAATAGTGTACATCAGGACTGATAAGACACAGGTTGGAATTTTATCTGTGACATGCTGTACTCTTGTTAATAACATTGAATTAGAGAATGTGTTATTTTGTTATCTTGAGTATATTTAAGAATCTTGTCTTGTATTTTATACCAGTCGGACAACCCCTTTAATACATAAGTGGAATCAGAAGGAGGATATTGAAAAAAATTGTAAAATTAAATGGGTATTCCCACAATGTCCTCCTGCCGATTACACTTATGTATTAACGTAAAAACTAGCTGCCCCTTGAAGGAGTTTAAAAACTAAGCACTGCTCAGCTAGGGAGTCATGGAACATTAGGCAATCTGGTCACTGTGCACACACCTGATAACTTCAGAACACAAGTCAGTGCCGGCGCCAGTTTTCAGTAGGCCCCGGGGCAACAGAGCCTCAGTGGGCTCCATTTCAGTGAACTCACGTGGCAGCATTAAAAATTCTGAAACTAAAACAGTCCCGTTTCTTAAACTCTAGGCGCACCTGGACATTATAGTACGTCCCTGCGGGTAGATATAGCACGTCCCCGTGCGGGAAGTAACGTCCTGCTTCTGGCACCGGCTCACGAACGAAGCCGGCACCAGAAGCAGCGGCTGTCAGCTGTCTATCACAGTCGACACTGCGCGCCTGCATGCTCAGACAGTTTACACTGCTCTACAATGAAAAAGTATTGTAGAGCAGTGTATTGGACTTGAACCAGAGCATTGCTAGTTCAAGTTTGAAGAAGTAAAAAAAGTTAAACACTAAACATTATAAATAAAAAAAAAATAAATAAAAATACAAGCCCCTTATATATGTCCCTTTCCATTAAAAAAAAAAAGCCACATATTTGGTATTGCCGCGTCCATAATCTGTATAATAAAACAGAATTGTTACTGGACCCGCACAGTAAACTCTGGGGGAAAAAAAAACGTTCCAAAAAGAGATCATTTTTAAATTAATACCTTATTAGAAAATGCTCTAAAAAGGGATTTAAAAAAAATGTTATGCACTTCAAAATACCGTATATACTCGAGTATAAGCAGACCCGAGTATAAGCCGAGACCCCTAATTTTACCATCAAAAACTGGGAAAACCTATTGACTCGAGTATAAGCAGAGGGTGGGAAATGCATTGGTCACAGACCCCCCCCCCAGTATGTAGCCAGCAAGCTCCCAGTAGTATACAGCACTGCCAGCATTAAAAAAAAATAAACTTATATACTCACCCTCCGGTGGCCCATAGAATAAAAATAATATACTATTTTTATGGTATGGTAAACAGCCAAAAAAAAAAAAAAAAAAAAATCTTCTTAAAAATTGATGATTTTAATTTCCTCCAACAAGAATTAATAAAATCTCACCAATTAGCTGTAGATGGCCCAAAATTACGTATCAAAAAAGTGTACCACCACATATAGGGTATTGGTGTACTCGGGAGAAATTGGGTATCAAACTTTGTGGAGTTTTTTTTCATTTAATCCATTACAAATGTTTAATTTTCCACCCAAAATGAATGTATTGTCAAAAAATATTACAATTTGTAGACTGCACCTCCATTTTGTTTTAACCCCTATAAAACACCTTTTAAGGGTTAAGAAACTCCTTAAAAGTGCTTTTTCGTACGATGGAGGGGTGTTATATCCATAATGGGGTAATTTATGAGTCTTGCTATTATTTAGGCCTCTCACAGTCAATTAGAAGTTGAGCAGGTCCATCTAAATACGGGTTTTGGTGATTTTCCCAAAATTGAAAAATGGCACCCAAATTCTGAGCCTCATAACATTCTAGTAATATATGTGGAATATTAAAAAACCATTGCAACATAAAGCAGACATTTGCACCCAAATGAATTCATAGCTTACATTTCCCAATCTGCTTCAAAAGTAGAGAATTTAAAAATAAAGAATTTTACAAAATTTTGGCTAAATTTCATTTTTTTTCATAACTAAACACAAAAGATATCATCCAAATTTTTAAACTAATTCGAAGTACAATGTGTACCCGTGGATATCTCATAGCGTTCCAAAGCTATAAGCACTTATAGTGACACAGGGCAGATCTGAAAAGCGAGAATTAGACTCACCGGTAATTCGTTTTCCATCTAGTCCACCATGACGGCCCACCTGGAGGATTACCCCTTGACCTCTGCAGGGACAGGAAGAAGAGAGGTTAAATGTCCCTCCCCCTGCATCCCTCGCCAGTGTTCTACCAAATAATCACACCAAGGAAGGATGCAAGAGGTTTTATTAGCATGTTACTCCACATACAATGAAAAAACCAGATAATCACGTTTTGTAAGGGTTGGGAAAAAATTCCAGGCCGTCATGGTGGACTAGATGGAAAACGAATTACCGGTGAGTCTAATTCTCGCTTTCCATGACGTCCCCCATGACGGCCCACCTGGAGATATACCAGATAACAAAAGGAATTTTTTAGGGAGGGACTACTGTTTGCAGAACTTTTCTACCAAATGACAGGTCCTTGGTAGAATGTAAGTCCAGTCTGTAATGTTTCGCAAAGGTTGTGGAACTGGACCAGGTTGCGGCTTTACAGATTTGGTCCAGGGAAGCTCCTGCCCGCTCTGCCCAGGAAGTGGCTACTGCCCTGGTAGAATGGGCCTTAAGATTTGTAGGAGCTTCTAAGTTTTGGATAGAATAACAGTCCCGGATAGTCTGTCTAATCCAGCGGGCGATGGTGATCTTTGATGCTTTTCTTCCTCTGTTCTTGCCCTGGAACTGAAGAAACAAGTTTGAGTCTTTCCGCCAGTTATTAGTTGTTTCGAGATAGTGTAACACTATTCTTCTCACGTCTAAAGTATGCCATTTAGCTTCTCCCGAGGTTTTTGGTTTTTGGCAAAAGGAGGGGAGAATAATTTCCTGGCTACGATGGAAATCTGTAGTTACTTTGGGCAGGAAATTTGGATCAAGCATCAGGGATATTCTATCATCCGTAATTTTAAGGTAAGGTTCATTAATGGAGAGTGCCTGGATTTCTCCTAACCTTCTAGCAGTTGTTATAGCAACAAGAAAGGCAGTTTTAAGGGTGATATTTTTTATGTTAGCGTCCTCTAGAGGCTCGAAGGGCCCCTGTATAAGGCCATTCAGGACTATTGATAAGTCCCAGGGAGGAGTCCTGACAGGACATTTAGGACTTAGTCTAGAGGATGCTCTAAGGAATCGTCTTACCCACCTATGGTCAGCCAGAGAGACGTCAAAGAAAACGCTGAGGGCTGAGACTTGGACCTTTAGTGTGCTGGTCCTTAGGCCTTTGGTCAGTCCTGCTTGAAGAAACTCCAATATCTGCTGTATGTTAGGAGAGGACAGATTAGGAATTTCAGGATGGCAAAAGGATACAAATCTTTTCCAAATTTTGTGGTAGATTGCTGAAGTAACTGGCTTCCTACTTGCCTGTAATGTTGCAATGACTTCTTCTGAGAGACCTTTAGCTTTCAGCATTTGTTTCTCAGGATCCAGGCTGATAGATGGAGTGATTCTGGATTTGGATGATGAACGGACCCCTGGTATAGGAGATCCTTCCTTAGAGGGAGAATAACTGGTTCTTCCAGGGCCAAGTTCTTCAGTGCTGGAAACCAACTTCTTTTTGGCCAGAAGGGTACTATCAGGATAATTCTGAGATCTTCTTGTCTTATTTTTTGTACTGTTCTTGAGATCAGAGGAAGTGGAGGGAAGGCATAGGCCAGTCTTGAGTGCCAACTGTGGCAGAAGGCGTCTAGAAGATAGTCTGGGGTATTCTTCTGTAGGGAGAAGTAATGGTCTGCTTTTTTGTTTTCTCTGGTGGCAAATAGATCTATTTGCGGTACTCCCCATTTCTGGGTTAACTGGAAGAAGATTTCCTTGTTTAGGCACCACTCGTGGGGATCCAGAGTGTATCGGCTTAGGAAATCTGCCTCTTTGTTTTCTGACCCCTTTAGATGGGTTGCCGTCAGAGACAGGACATTTTCTTCCGCCCAGAGAAAGATCTTCCTTGATATTTTTTGGAGAGATGCTGATTGTGTGCCCCCCTGGCGTCTGAGATAGGCGACTGTGGTCGTGTTGTCCGATAATATTTTTAGGTTTTTTCCTTGTACTTGATCCGAGCAGGCCTTCAGGGTTTCCCAGACTGCCTTCAGTTCTTTGTAATTTGATGATCTGCTTATCTCTGACTGGGACCACTGACCTTGAATCAGTTTCCCCGGAAGTTTCGCTCCCCAACCTGTCTTGCTTGCATCTGTTAGGATTGATGTTATTGGCCAATTGTTCCATTTTAGGCCCTTGGAGAGGTTTTCCACTGTCTTCCACCAATTTAGTGAACTTTTTACCCATAAGGGAATGTTGGTTTTTCTTTCCAGGTGGTTTAGATTTTTGTCCCAGGACGAGAGAATCCAAATCTGAAGATCTCTTGTGTGACTTTGAGCCCAGGGGACAGCAGCTATACAGGATGTGAGAAGGCCCAGGAGTTTCATAGCTTCCCGGATTGAGCACTTCTGTTTGGTTTGGAACAGAGATACCTGTAGGGTGAGATTTTTGATCTTCTCTTCTGGGAGAATTGAGTGTTGATGTACTGAGTCCAACAATATTCCCAGAAATTTTTGCTTGGTACTTGGCTGGAGGTTTGATTTTTCGAAATTTATAATCCAACCTAGGCTTTTTAGGATTGCCAATGTCATGTCTCTCTGGGATAACAAGGTTTCTTCTGAGCCTGAGACTAGGAGGAGATCGTCCAAGTAAGGAATCAGTAGTATGTTTCTTTGTCTCAGAACTGCTACCACCTCTGCCATAATTTTTGTGAATAGTCTGGGAGCTGAGGAGATCCCGAATGGTAGAGCTCTGAATTGGAAGTGTCTTACCTGGTTTTCCGGGGACCGGATGGCAAATCTCAGGAATTTTTGAGAGATGGGATGGATTGGGACGTGGTAATACGCGTCTTTTAAGTCTATGGTGCAAAGAGCTGCCCCTTTGGGGATCAATGGTGTTGTGGATTTTAGGGACTCCATCTTGAATCTTCTGTATTTGATATGGGTATTCAGACTCTTTAAGTTTATGATCATCCTGTAGGCTCCATTCGGTTTCTGAACTAAGAAGAGGGGGGAGTAGAACCCTTTCCTTTGATGGTGGGGAGGTACAGGAGAAATGACATTTTTGAGTAATAGGGATTGAACCTCTTCCCACATGAGCAGAAGCATTTGTTGAGAAGATGTCTTTGTTGTTACAAATGTTTGAGGGGGAGGGGTATTCAATTCGATCTTGTAGCCATCGCGTATGACTTGTAGAATCCAGGCATTCTTTATGCTTTGCTCCCACTGAGAGGGGAAAAGAGCTAGTCTTCCCCCCACCCTGGCGTCATTGCTTTCTGGCAGGGTTGGGTTGGGTATTCTGGAAGGAACTGTAACCTCTACCTCTACCTCCTTTGGTATAGCTCCATCTGCCTTGTTTTCCTTTCCCACGATAGGATGGAACTTTGTCGCGGGAATCACGAAAGGAATGCCTTTTCTGTCTAGGTTCTGGAAAGCCTTTTTTTCTATCTGCAGCTTTCTCCAGGATCGTGTCCAGTTCCGGACCAAATAGGAATTCGCCGGAAAAGGGTATGCCACATAGGTTAGATTTAGAACGGAAGTCACCCGACCACTGCTTGAGCCAGAGGGCTCTGCGGGCAACGTTAGAGAGTGCTCCTTCTTTGGCGGAAAACCTGACGCATTCCCCTGATGCATCTGCAATGAAGGTAGTTGCTAGTTTTAGCAGTGGCAAAGACTCCAGAAGCTTCTCTCTCGAGGTTCCGCCAATAATTTGGTTCTCTAACCCATTTAGCCAGCAGGTCATTGTCCTGGCGATAGATGTGGTTGCGACATTTGCCTTCAGATTTAGCATTGCCGATTCCCAGGTCTTTTTTAAGACGCTGTCAGATTTGCGATCCATGGGGTCTTTAAGTTGGGTCGCATCCTCAAAGGGGAGATCGGTCTTCTTAACCATCTTGGTAATCTGGATATCCACCTTTGGGATTGAATTCCAGTATTTTGACTTCTCCTCGTCGAATACGAGTCTGTTCCTGAAATCCCTGGTCACTGATAGCCGTTTCTCTGGATCTTTCCACTCTTCCCGGATAAGGTCTTCTAGTACATTGTTAACTGGGAATACCCTCTTCTTTTTTGCTCTTAAGCAACCAAAGAGTTCGTCCTGTACAGACTTAATCTCCACAGGATCTTCAATGTTTAGTGTTTCTCGGACTGCCTTTAGTAAGGTGTCCAAGTTGTCCATAGAAAAAAGGAATCTGGTGTCGTTTTTTTGTTCTTGGCTATCTAACTGTTCTTCCTCGCCTCCTTGGTAGGAACAGGAAGCCCTGTCTGGGTCTGAATCCATCTCCTCCGGATTTGGTTCAGAGGGTTTGAACCTTTTAGGAGGAATTCCTTCAGAAAAGAGGGATGCAACTGTGTTTTTTACTTCGGATTTGAACATGGATCTCATCTCGTCCATGAAGGACGCTTTTTCTTCCCGCATTATGCTGTCAAGGCAGTCTCTGCATAGCGGTTTTTTATAGGATTCTGGAAGTTTATTAAAACACATATTGCATCTGCGAGATGGAAGGGTTTTAGTCTTAGACTTGTCTTCCTTCTTTTCCTCTTTTTTATCCTCTTTCTTCTCTTTGTCTTTTCTCTCCTACATGTGAGAAGAAGACAAGAGGAAGCATAGGGGATGTATATATATATACAGGGCCCCCCCTCCACGAACCACCCTCCAGACCCCTTACTTACAGATATCTGAGGAAGGGGAACTGGGTCCATGCTTGCCTGTGGACAGGGGAGGAGGTAGAGGTGTAAGTGGAGGTGTAAGTGGAGCGGTGGTACAGATAAATGATCAGCCATCGTGTGTTTCACTAACCTGTCTGTGACACACTTAGATCTGCAATAAATCACCTGCGGATATCTCAGAGGCAAGAGAAGGTCTCTAGTAGACTCTCTGCCTTTTAAACTCACCGCTCCACGCTCCTGACTCCCGAACGCCAATGACGAGCGTCACTTCCGGTGCGCGCGGACCGGAAGTCGTCATCCGGCCAGTGGAACGCAAAACCGGAAGTCGTCATCACAAAACCGGAAGTCGTCATCGGAGGCCGGTGGAACGCAGCTGCGCCTCACCATCGGGAGCCGGAACATGTGGTGCTGCCGTGGATCAACGCAGGACCGCAGGGATCACACCAATACCTCCCCATTTAGATGTCAGCCAGGAAGGAGATCGATCGAGGCCAGGAGAGGAGAGGATCTTAGTACCAGGTACCGCGCCTCATAAAGGCGTCCCCCTCCACTCCCACCCCCCTAAGGAGATGAGAAGGAGAGAGACCCTCTCTTCCCCCTGCCTGTGTAGGGACAGGAAGAACACTGGCGAGGGATGCAGGGGGAGGGACATTTAACCTCTCTTCTTCCTGTCCCTGCAGAGGTCAAGGGGTAATCCTCCAGGTGGGCCGTCATGGGGGACGTCATGGAAAATGGGGTTAAAATATTCCCTAGTTTACCATCCCAAACAGCCCTGTCATGGTTATTTTATATACAGCCACCCTTAACCCTCTCCGGGTGCTGCCAGGCTGCTGGGGACTGAGATTTGTATGTGTGGCCCCCCCCCTAGAAGCTCTGGGCCATGGCACTTGTTCCGGCCCTGGCAAGTGTTCTCTTGCACAGGAAGACAAATATACTTTTTCCTATTTGAATTTTGAGACAGTAACAGTCACAGGTGATTCAAATACAAATCCTATGTTTTTCTGTATTACCCCTATTAGGTGCAGTCTCTGACAATACACAAAAAGATAGATTTTCCTGTGTCTTCACCTAATCGGTCTTATATTTGAAGTATCTTAATGTCGCAGTGTTAAAGCTAATCCAGCCCCTTCATTTGTGTTTAAATCAGTTTTGATGCAGGTGATCGTCGTCTTAGCCATAACACTCAGACAAGCATCCATAAGTATTGATAAGGCAATAACTGGGAATGTGGACTTTGATAAGAGGCGATTGCAAAATGACACTTCTATAGCTGCAAATACTTTTTATTAAAGGGGTATGAAGACAAGTTTCTTAAAAGGTACTCAGTATAACAAAATAACACTAATTCACTGTTAACAAAAATACAGCATTTCACAGATGTAAGCCCAACCTGTCTCTATCAGTCCTGCTGTACACAATTTCAGTTGCCCCTAGACACGACCCTGTAACTTCTGACTTAGAAAACCAAGATGGCTTCCCAAACCCTATCCGATGGCCGTGGAGCTGAGATTTCTGTCTCTCTCTCTGCCTCTAGTCCCTACCATTTCAGGACGGAGCTCTCACACTGATACACAGACACTGAGGTCCTGCCGACAGCAGCGTGAGGAGTGTAAAGCTACAGACAGATAAGTTCTTTAACTGGGAAGAGGGAGGAAGGAACAGCAAATGTGTTATGGAATAGAAGAAAATGTAGGAGAGCTGACTCTCATGTGTGTAATAGGCATCCCATCCCTGATGTTTCTCATCTCTCTGTGTCAGATATGAGTACAATGCTCAGAAGCTAAAGTGTATATAAGCCTATACCCTAATCATCTAACCACATTTTCAGCTCACAGAATTAGATGGAACTGCTTAGAGAGTCCCCGTCCACAACCTGGAATTTTGCACTGAGCAGCCTAGGGAGTGATGGGAGCTAAAACAACAATAAAACTGAGTAACATTGTAAAGTAAAGGGTTAAAATTTATCTTTGTGTTAACATCACTAGGGGATTGAGATTTGAGAATTTTCTTTCATGGGAAAACCCCTTTAAGCGCTGAAGTATTCCAGATCACAATTTCTCTGTTTTTCTTCTACACTTATTTAGGAACAAGATCAAATATAACACAGCAGCCAAGCGTGTGACAGGAGGATAACCCTGTCAGTCATCCCATGCGTTACAAGCCCTTAAGAGGGCAGCAACTTGAGTTTTGAAAGAGAAAAGAACATCTTTTATAAAATGGATCCGGATTGAAATCCTGATCATTAAACAGAAATAGAAGTGATAAAATGATGTCATTTTCATTAATTATGGAGTTTGGCGACACCAAGGTTATTTACTAGCAATATTATCAAAAGGAATATTTACAGACAAAGATCTTAAATTAGATTATAAAAGTTACATTAAAGCCACTTTTACACCATGTCACAATGTTTTGTACTATGACCTTTAGTCAACCGCAATTGTACAGGAATGGGCATACCATTAACCCTTTAAGGATCTGGCCCTTTTTTGTTTTTTCATTTCTATTTTTCACTCCCCACAATCAAAAATCTATAACTTTTTTTTTTTACACATAAAGAGCTGTATGACTGCTTATTTTCTGTGTAAAAAAATTCCAAATGCAGTGAAATTGGTGAAAAACAGCATTTGCGCCGTTTTCTTGTGGGCTTGGATTTTACAGCTTTCACTGTGCGCCCCAAATGACATGTCTACTTTATTCTTTGGGTCGTTGAGATTACGGGGATACCAAATTTGTATAGTTTTTTTTAATAGTTTTCATACATTTACAAAAATTAAAACCTCCAGTTCAAAATTTTTTTATTAGATTTTGCCATCTTCTGGTGCTAATAACTTTTTCATATTTTGGTGTAGGAGCTCTGCGTGGTGTTTTATTTTTTTTTTGCGACTTCTGATGAAGTTTTCAATGCTAGCATTTTTAGGGCTGTACGACCTGATCACTTTGAATTTTTAATATTTTTCAAAATGGCAAAAAAGTTTGGGCACTATTTTCTGTTACAGGGTTAAACGCAGTGAAAAACCATCATTTTTTGATAGATCAGGCATTTTCGGACACGGAAATACCCAATGTGTTTATTACTTTTACTGTTTATTTATATCAGTTCTAGGGGGGTGATTAGAATTAATAGTTAATTTTTTTTTAAACTTTTTTTATTTTTACTGTTTTTCAGACTCCCTAGGGTACTTTCACATTAGGTTGTCTGATCCTATCACATACTGCCATACTACAGTATGGCAATATATGGGGATTTTCATCTTCATACATTACAATGTGCAATTAGCACACAGTAATGAATAGGTTAAATAAAGGCTGTCATGGCAACCGATTGCTGCTCCCCAATGACGTCACGGGGAGCGATGATCTCCAACAAGCTCCATCGCGGGTGTTACCGCTAAGTTTTTGCTGCATTATGTAGCAAAGATTTACCGGCAATGCAGAGGGCTCAGTCCGTGAGCCGTCTCCATGCACCCACAGCCAACCCATGACGTGCTATTACGTCACGGGTCGTGAAAGGGTTAAAAGAAAAAAATTCTATTATACACACACAATGTATACAAATATTTCAGAATATCTTTAAGAAGTTATTTTTTTAATTGAATTACTGAAAATAAAAAGAAATATTATACAGTCTTTACAAACAATGTGAACGTTTTCAAGTGTTTATTTATGCTAATGTTGATGATTGTGGCTTACACCCAAGGAAAACCCAAAAGTCATTATCTCAGAAAATTTGAATATTATATTTGATCAACTGTAAAAAAAAAATAAAAATTTTGAACACAGAAATGTTGAGAACTATGTACTATGGTCTGGGCACTAACCACATCAGTGCGGCATGGCATGGAGGTGATCAGCTGATGGTACTGCAGAGGTGCTATGGAAGCCCAGGTTGTGTGATAGCTCAGTTTGCTGACCAATTAAACACAGTTATTAAACCAGGTTTGGTACTTTTGGCAGCGTGGAAAGGTGCCAAGTCCTGCTGAAAAATTGCATCAAAAAGCTTGTTAGCGTAGGGAAGCATGAAAATTTCTTGGTAGATGGCTGTGCTGACTTTGATCTTGATAAAACACATTGGATCTACAGCAGCAGATGACATGGCTCCCCAAACCACCACTGATTGTGGAAACTTCACACTAGACCTGAAGCTGCTTGTATCGTGTGCCTCTCCACTCTTCCTCCAGACTCTGGGACCTCAGTTTCCAAATAAAATGCTAAATTTACTTTCATCTCAAAACAGTACTTTGGACCACTGAGTAACCGTCCAGATTTTTTTCCTCGAGTCAAGTAAAATGAATCTGAGGTTGTCCATTGGTCAGGAGCTGTTTGATACATGGAATGTGACAATGTAGCCCATGTCCTGGATACGTCTGTGTGTGGTGGTTGAAGCACTAACTACAGCAGCAGTCCACTCCTTGTGAATCTCCCCAAAATTTTCTAGTAGCCGCTTCTTAACAATCCCATCAAGGCTGCAATTATCCCTATTGCACGTGCACCTTTTTCTTCCACACTTTTTCCTTCCACTATCACTATACATTAATATGCTATCTAAACAGCCAGATTCTTTAGCAATGTCCTTTTGTGGCTTATCCTTACATCTATCAAGTCAGCAGTCTTCCCCATGATTGTATCGCCTACTGAACCATATAAAAGTACACAAGTTTAAATCTTTTTTTTTTATTTTGTAAAGCAAGGTCATAAAAAGCTCAAAGAGGGGGCACACACCAACAATTAACCCTTCCTGACACTCGCCGTAATAGTACGGCATGGCTGGAAGGTACCATTACGGCACACGGACGGAGCCAGCACCATACAAAACGACACCACGCGGTAACACCAGCGACCGGAGATTCGACCGCATGTGGATCGGACAAACTCCCTCGGCGCTTACTAGGGGAGTCCGATCCTCCCCGGGGCTGCACTATGTTGTCTGGAAGCTTCTCAATATCATCAAAACTGCTTTCCTGCGTGGAAATGATTTGCCTCATCTGACCCAAATGTAGGACAGCTATCAATTTCATGCTTCAATCTACCTCTGCAAACACATTTTATGAAAATGAGGTCTCGCTCTCTCATCATGAGAGATTGCTGCACTCTGGAGCCTCAACACATCTAGCTGTAAATGTGGAGGGAAAAAAAAGATTGCTTACAAGCTGCCCGCTAACAAAAATGCTTAAAAAGACGATTGTGCAGGTGCAGCATTAAAAGGTTTCCAACCATTTCATGGCCTTTACATAACAGTGAATAATACAAGGACAAGGTAATTACAGATAGTCTAAAACAACTGTCTATGTAAAAGGACACCTGCCATACTACAGCCGTTACATTAAAATATTAGTACATCCTTTTTGTTAGTTCCTGGCACATGTATCTTACATCATGGCAGGCCTACAATAACCGCAGATGTGTAATTTGAGATCTTTTATCAATGTCAACAACATTAATTACATATGGATATATCCTGCACAGCTCCTGGCTTGATAGGATAAAGGGGCAGCGTACAGGAAACAGACCTTCGTACGCAATTGTGACTGGAAAAAAATGAACTCATCCATCTTCATTACGTTATGTTAACAGGAAATGTGCAGCAAGTGAAAAAAGAACGGAAATAACAGACTCCACAAGCCTGATCCACACTGAAGTTCTTAAAAATAGTATATAAATAAATAGTGTTAATATTATAAAACACAGTGATTTTGTAATGGAGGTATACTTTTACAACAATTTTACTGGCCCACTGTCTACAATGATATAAAGGAACTTTGCAAACTTTGATAGACAGACATACATATTGTCAAAGAGTCATACAGCAAACATTGCGTAGGGCGACCCTGCAGTCTCACCTGTCTTGTAAAGCATAGGGAACATGACTGCAAGTAAACAAGCAGTCATGCCCTGGTATGGGCCCATTTCTGTGGGCGGCAGATTTGGGCCCAAGAGAAGAAATTGTATGTTTGTCATTTAGACACTCAGAATTGGTTCAGCGGGACGTCCCCGCACTCTACCTGCCTGTGATCACTATAAAAGGGCGGCCGTGATGACATCTTTCACGTTGCAGTGCGCAGAGGCCGGCAGAGTGCAGGGACATGCCTCTGCCTGCTTACCAACAACATTAGGAAAGGGGAAGGGGGGTGAGAGAATTTTCTGAAAAGTATTATCATTTGGAGGGGGGGGGGAGAAGGAGTATCTCCTGTACAGTATATCATTAGGGGGGATGGGAATCTCCTGGACAGTATATCATCGGGGGGCGGGGGTCAGCACCTGAACAAGTTATCGTTATGAAGGAGTAGGAAACTGCTAGAAAAGTATATTATGGGGGGGGGCTCCTGGACAGTATATTGTACAGGGGTTTCGAGGACCACATAATAGAAGACTGCTGGACAATTGAAGGCTGGTAGACAGAATATTTATAACTGCTGAACAGTATATTTATGATCTAAATTAATTGAATTAACTAGTAAGAGGGGCCGATATGCAACTTATTAATTAATGGGGCACTGCTGACAATATATGGTTTGGAAATGGGGGCTGCTCTTCTATTTTAATGATGGAGTGCAGTGTTACATATACATTAATGGCTTTATTAAATATTAATGAATGGGACAAAAATTAATAAGAGGATGTTGCTGTATATAATGTGTATTAAGTATATATGGTGCTCTGTTTATACATGTATGTGTTATGCATATATAGTGCATGTGTGCATATGTCTGCGGAGTGTATACATGGTATATGTGTATTCTGAAGTATTACATGAAGGATGGTGATGGCAGTGAGGTTTGAGGTATATGGGCGCACTGGGGTCTTGTTACACCGCTGTACACAAGACCAGTTTGTTGTTATCATGAGAGTACACAGCAGCTGTATACAAAAAAGTGAAGTCCGTTTGCAAATTGCATTGAATACAAGTGATACAATTGTTCAATAGTTTAGTAAAAACTCAATGCTTTATAATGTCATTTTTAAAGATAAATCATGGAATTAAAGTTGCTTTGGTTACACAGACTTGACAACTATCTTTCTATTATATTCTAAAGTTGATACAGCTTGACCATACAATAGTTCCTTAGCTGGTGTCTTGTCAACACATTTGTTGGTCATTTATCTGTGTCTTTCACTGAAAACTTTCCTCTTCAAAAAAAATTAAAAATTAGGCATTTAAATCCAAAACAGGATCATCTTCTATCACAAAATACCCATTAGGGTTCCTGCATTTTTCTGCACCTGATCTGCGGGTAAATCAAGTTAGAAATCTGGAATCAAATGCATTAATGCACTACTGATTTAGGGCAGAATTTTGCTGGGAAAGGATTTCTCCTACATTGGACACGCGTGTCCCATCTTTATAGATTCCCTAAAATTACATCCATGAACTTTTTCCCCAAACATTCACTGGGTCTATAAATAGCAGTTCCAATCAGAAGAGTATATACTTTATTATTATTTACTCCAGATAGTAATAAAGTTTACATTAGCTGCACCCACCATGGGGCCCTGCCATCATCGAAAAAGAGGATATAATGTTACTAGAATTTCCTCCCTACCTAAACATGGTAACAATAAGGTATTGTTTGAAATTCTTGACAGTCTCAACCATTAGTAAGCTATGTGGTGACACACCACTCCAGAACAGCAGAAACACCCACTTGTCAATTTATTCATATATTCTATAAAAAAAAAATTATAAGAGGGAATACAAAACTTTAAATAAAAAAGCTAAATATACCAAAAAAATCCTTTAATGGCGATTTTAAGTATCTGTGAAAAGCAATGCAATGGCTCAGCTAGCATATGCAGCCATATCCAAAACTCCACAAATGGTCTTCTAAGTGGGTCTTATCATAGAAGTTGTCCATCTGTTTTACACTGTAGTATCAGAATCTCATTATAGAGATAAAGGCACAGACTATATATTATACTATACATACATGCGCTCCTAGAGCCACAGACAAGAAAAAGTTTCTTGAGTGGAGGAAGAAAACGCAAGTGTCTGTACAGACAGCTGCGGCCAGAGTCCTCCTTACCGGGGTGTCTCGGGCGCCGTCCTGTGCCCGGTGTGCAGGGTGTCAGTCAGTCCCTCACCTGGCGCTATGTATATTCCTCCTGCTGCTGCAGCCGCCGTCTCCCGCTCCGGTTTCCCGCTCAGCTCTGACAAGTGAGACAGTCTGCTCGGCGGAGTTATTATAATGACGTGTCACGTGGCGCATCCTCTGGGCGTGCTGCTGTACCAGTCATAGGAGGCGCAGCCGGTTCTCGGGCTGTATTTACACCAGTGTTTATTTTGTTGCAGTTGCTTTTTTTTTTTTTTTTACACAAAGTTCAATATGTTGTGTGCAGCAGAAAAAGAAAAGCCTCCAATAAATCTACTGTTACATGAGGACAGGGTAGCGTTATTAGCTCTATGTGTCAGGCATGTCTTCTGACGTCTTGTCTTTGTCTCTTAAAACATTGTTTAAACGCGTTTTTATTATCAAAAAATTAGTGGAACTGTCAGTGGAATATGTGCATCCCTTTACAGCAATATGAATTGTACTGTGTTCATCAGCGATAAAGCGCAGTACATGCAGCAGGCCTGTACATACATGCAGCAGGCCTGTACATACATGCAGGGGCGGATTAGACTGCCATGGGTCCTGGGCTGTATTAATATTTTGGACCCAGTGACACGTGGCGTTTTTGTTGCGTTTTTTGTTGCATCCTTGAAAAATGCATCATATCTGCATATTGGCTTTTTCAATGGGTTTTAGCTTAAAGTGTCTTAACTTGGTGTTTTCTCCCCTGTGTTTTTTTTGTCTGCGTTTTTTAAGGTGCGGTTTCATTGCGTTTTTTCGAAGTGGTTGCGTTTTTGAAAACACTTGTTTGTGGTCTGTGTTTTGAAACGCATGTGATTATATGCACAAACAGCAGGGAGAAGATCACTACGTTTTTAGAAATTACAAGAGACACAGCTGCATGCAATTAACGAACATCAAGCATTGCGTTTTTAAAACACAAGCAAACATTTAAAAACGCATGACCAAAAACGTGTGCGTTTTCAATGGGTTTGAAATCACAGCAGAAACGCAACAAAAACGCCACTTGTGTCACCAGCCTGAGGCCGGCGCCACACAGGGCGCTTTGTCTGCGCTTGCAAACGCAAACGCAGACAAAGTCGCGCCCACAGGGGCGGGCCTCGGCCCGATCGCATCGGCGTTTCTATGGAAACTCCTGCGATCGGGAACGAGCCGCCGGTGTTTCGCGTTAAATTAACGCAAAACACCGGCGGCGCGGACTCAACTCTCCACGCACCTGCTTCCCGTCCGACTAGGCCACGCGCATCCCTGTCTTGTAAGAAGACTAAGGCCCCTTCCACACTGGCGTTTTTCACGCGCGAGTTCTGCGCGTGCATTTGACGCGCAGAACTTGCATTGCACTCTGTCCCATTGTATTCAATGGGTCTTTCTTCATTAGCGTTGGTTTTCACGCGCGTGCTTGCGTTCGTTTTCACGCGCGTCAAAATCGCAGCATGCTCTACTTTTGCGTGTCACGCGCGGTTTTCCCGCCCCATTCAAGTCTATGGAGATGCATCAAGAACGCATTGCACTCGCAATCATTGCAAGTGCAATGCGAGTGCAATGCGTTTTAAACGTGAGGGTTGCTAGGTGACCAGAATAACAGTATTTCCCCTACTCGAGAACGATCATTTAATTAAAAAAACACAATGAAGAACAGTGAAGAATAGAATAAAAACAGTGAACACAGTGAACACAGTGACCACAGGATCATTTAAGAGAAAAACACAGTGCAGAACACAGTGCAGAATAGATTACAGATGTTCGGCACATCTGCTTACTTGTCGCCAATATATATGTGTGAAGAACACATTGCAGATGTATTTAAACATCTGCAATGTGTTCTTCACACATATATAGTGTTCTTCACATGCTATTTTGGGCGCACCGTTCCGCGCGTATCTCCCGACAAGTAAGCAGATGTGCCGAACATCTGTAATCTATTCTGCACTGTGTTCTGCACTGTGTTTTTCTCTTAAATGATCCTGTGTTCACTGTTTTTATTCTATTCTTCACTGTTCTTCACATCTGCTAACTTGTCGGGAGATAATATACACGGGGAACAGTGAAGAATAGATCGCAGATGTTTGCAACTTATCAGAAGACATTATTTTTCAATTAAATAACACATTTTAATCCCAAACCTCTGAAAAATGCTCGAGTCTCCCATTGACTCGCGCGTGAAAAACACGCCGAAAACGCAAAAAAAACGCTAACAACACGCGCGTGAAAAACGCAAAAACGCTAATTACTCCAAGGAAAAATGGAACAAAAACGCAGCCAAAAACGTCAGTTTTTCACGCATTGCACCCTGACGTGAAATGCAACGCTAGTGTGGAAGGGGCCTTACAAGACCGCTCAAGGCAATATAATTTTCGCATTAGAGGGCTGCAGGAGTCACACAACGAGACCTTTAATATCACAAGAAAGTTAATAAGGCAACTTATCCCCAACTTTTCAGGGGCTCATCTGGAGATCTATAGAGCACAATGGGCCTTGGTGGCAGCAAGGTCTGATGGCCTGCCAAGGGACAATATAGTCAAGCCTCATTTCTGCTCCATCAAAGAGGGGGTAATGGACGCAGCTAGAAAGGCCCCAAAATAATTTTTATGTACTCTGAGATACAAATCGGATTTGCCCCCTCTACAATACAAAATAGTCACACATTACGCCCTCTCCTGCAAATTTTACAGAACTGCTCGATGTGGGCATTTCCATTTAAGCTGCATTTTCATCACAAAAAAACACCAGCATTCCTTCTCGGCATTTGAAGAAGGGGAGCAGCTCTTGTCCCAACTGAAACTCCTACCAACTTATTCAGGGACAAAAACAACGCGGCCCAGAACTCCATCTCCTCCATTATCACCTCTTTGGCACTAGTAGAAGTAGTCAAGACCAGCTGATGCTCCCCTAAGGGATCAACGCCCCCGGGAAGAGTGCCCCCGTGAGCATGGACAGCTTCAACAAGTTCCAATCAGGGACACCATTTGATATATGTATGCTTCCCAAGGGGCGACAAAGATAAAAGTTTGTTTCCACCAATTGTTGCCGGGTGTAACATTACTTGTTATATGGTAATGATATAGTCAGCTTATGTAAGCAGGTCCAGACACTCCATTGGGTCTGCACCCCTACATGTTAGGCTGCATTCACACTACAGTATGGGGGACGTATATACGGGCGACGTATATGCGGCCGATATACGTCCCCCATACACTTCTATGGGCTCGCGGCACCCTACGGGAGCTAAATCATCTGATCGCTTGTTCAAAGTAAAACACTGCCACCATCCAGCCCCCCCCCCCCCCATGCTCATCTTGAACAAGCGATCATCTGATTGCTTGTTTAAAGTAATACACTGCCACACACCCCCCAACTTGGCGCAGTGGGACGATCATGGCAGGGAAAGTACTGAAGACCTATAAACACTGCAGGCATTTTTTAAACAGCTGAGATCACAGCTATTGTGATCCCAGCCATTACTTCAGGAGCTCGGCTGTCTCGTACACCGAGCTCCGATACAAAGCCGAGCATTGAATGAAAGCAGCAGATTTGTATTGTCACATTGTACAGGCTATAACATTTTAATTATTTTTTTGGTAATGCGAACATATAAGGGCTTATTTTGTGTGGGATGAGATACACTGTACAGATTTTGGGGTGGATCTAATCCATAAGATGGATTTTTAGCACATTTTTGGCGTAACAGACAAATATTAATAATAAAAATAATCTTTATTCTCTGGTTCGCTTCAATTAAGGGGATACCTCATTTATATAGTTTTTCTTATGTTTGACTAATTATATTGAGCTAAACAATATTGGAAAAAATTGCATATATTTTAGTATCGACAACTCTTCAGAGGTATAACTGCTGTATTTTTCTGTTGACAGCTGGTTTAGGGCTTATTTTTTGTAAAAAGAGTTGTTCTTTTCAGTGGTTTATTTTAGGGCACTTAACTTTTTTTATTGCTTTTTAGAACATTTTCGGTGAGGGTATTTGATGAAAATTCACATGTTATAGAATGTTTTTCATGTTTTCTTATGGCATTCACCATGCGGTATTACTATTGCTTTTGATTTGCGTACCTGGTGTAAGTTTTTTTTCCCAGCTTTCTATGCTTTATTTGATTTTTATATGAAAATGTGGTGTTTTTTTATTTTTTCTTTATTTTTTATAGTAAAAATGATTACTTCTTAAAATTACTTTCATATTTGGTCTTGAACAAACGTTTATCTGACCACTTGTTCAAGCCAAATGTATTGCAGTGTGTTTATGTAACTAACTGAGCATGTTGTGTTTTTTTAACCCATACAGAACGCACGTGGGAGAGGGCTTGTTCAAAATGCACATACGTTTCCAATGAAACGCAATCCCCATGTGTGAATGCAGCCACAGGCTTCCCATAAACTGATGCAAAGAACTATACATATATTTATGCAACATATATAAAGTTGCAGGCATCACAACTGCATAAATGGTAACAAGGTAAAGGATAAGCAATGCAGAAGAGTTTGTGAGCCACGCACACACAGGCAGCAACTCCATACACTGTATGAACATATGACCTGATGACATGAAGATGAGTGTTGCATCATACACTATTCCACCCCCACCACTGCTTGTTGCATCAGATCTTGGTGAATAATATAGGGCTTGACTTAAAACTCAGTTTCACAGTTCTGACTTCTATCATACCATGTAAAAATAAAGTAAACTATAATGAGCAGACTACTAGACTAAAAATTAAAATTTGACTCGGGGTAAACTATTTGTGTAAATGTCCAAAAGTTGGCAAATGCAAAAATGCTAATGACTCTTAACAAAACCTGACGTAATCTGCAGGCAAGTGTGAAAGAGGCCTTAGGGTGAAGACACACGTGGCGTTTTTAGGCCGCAACGTCAGGTTGCGATCAGGGTGCAATCAGGGTTTGGTCAGTGAAAAACTGTATTTTTCATCAGAGTTCAATCAGTTTTCAGTCAGAGTTTGTTCAGTGTCTCAGTTTTTCAATTTCAATGCGTTTTTCATGTCAGATAATGCACGTGAACAAGACTAAGGGCTGAGGACTATCTTTTCTATGGCAATTGATGCGTGAAAAACGCATTGCACTTGCAAGTGTCTCAGAGTGTGATGCGTTTTTGATGCGTCTCCATAGACTTGTATGGTGCATTTTTCACGCGCGGGACTTGCAAAAATAGAGCATGGCGAGATTTAAACGCGCGTTAAAAAACATGTGAGTGCAAAAAATGTTAGGCCCCTTTCACACTTGCGTTTTTCACGCGTGTTTTCTGCGCATGCTTTTGACGCGCAGAACTTGCATTGCACTCTGACCCATTGTAACCAATGGGTCTTTTCAGACTTTTCAACATTTTTTTTTAAGCACACACGCACGTTTTTTTTAACGCGCGTTTAAATCTCGACATGCTCTACTTTTGCAAGTCACGCGCGTGAAAAACGCACCATACAAGTCTATGGATACGCATCAAAAACGCATTGCACTCTGAGACACTTGCAAGTGCAATGCGTTTTTCACGCATCCATTGCCATAGAAAAGATAGAGCTCAGTCCTGAGTCCATTTCACGCGCATTTTCTGCACGTGAAAAACGCATTGAAATTGCATTGAAAATGCGCGTGAAAAACTGAGACACTGAACAAACTCTGACTGAAAACTGATTGCACTCTGATGCAAAATGCGCGTTTTTCACTGACCAAACCCTGATCGCACCCTGAGCAAACTCTGACGTGATCTGCAACGCAAGTGTGGAAGGGTGAAGACACACATGGCGTTTTTGGGCCGTTTTTACTGAGTGCGTTTTCAGATCGTTAAAAACGCATGCGTTAAAAAACGCATCCGTTTTTTAAAAATGCGTGCGGTTTTTGAAAACGCATGCGTTTTTAACGATCTGAAAACGCACTTAGTAAAAACGGCCCAAAAACGGCCCAAAAACGCCATGTGTGTCTTCACCCTTAGGCCGCGGTCACACGTACCGCTAGACGTCCGTTCATAACGCGACGCTAGCGCACAGGGGGAGGTCCTCGGCCCGAACGCACATGAGTTTCTAGAGAAACGCATGCGATCGGCTTAACAATCGCATGCGTTTCCCTAGAAACGCATGTGTGTTCGGGCCGAGGACCTCCCCCTGTGCGCTAGCGTCGCGTTATGACAGACGCTTAGCGGTACGTGTGACCGCGACCTTCTGGTGAAGACACACGTGGCGTTTTTAGGTCGTTTTTGGGCCGTTTTTAGTTAGTGCGTTTTCAGATTGTAAAAAACGCATGCGTTTTTGACCACTTTCAATTAAGATAATTGGTCAAACCTTTCAAAAAAGCATGCGTTTTCAAAAAATGCATTCGTTTTTCAAAAACGCATGCATTTTTTAATGCATGCGTTTTTTACAATCTGAAAACGCACTAACTAAAAACGGCCCAAAAGCAGCCTAAAAACGCCACGTGTCTTCACCCTTGCATGCGTTTTTGTCAGTTTTTCATTGCGCAATTTTGGAAAAACGGACAAAAACGCATTCGTTTTTAAAAAACTGATGCGTTTTTTAACGCATGCGTTTTTAACAATCTGAAAACGCACTTAGTAAAAACGGCCCAAAAACGGCCCAAAAACGCCATGTGTGTCTTCACCCTTAGGGCGCGTTCACACGTTGCGTTTTGGTCGCGTTTTCATTGCGTTTGAAACGCATATACAACAGCTGATGAGAGGTGATTTGCCTAATTACATTACCATTTACGTTTGTAAACGCAATATTAACACATGCGTAAACAAAACGCATGCGTTAACGCGTTGTTAACACATGCGTTAACATCGTGTTTACGATGCGTTTTGTAAACTAAAATGTTAACAGTGATGTAATTAGGCAAATCACCTCTCCTCAGCTGTGAAAACGCAGGTCAAAACGCAACGCGTGAACGCGCCCTTAGACATATGTGTTCGAATGCTGGATGACATGCTCAGCAGTGGGATAGGAGATTCAGGGAGAGTTTTAGGCCCCTTTCACACTTGCGTTGCAGATCACGTCAGAGTTTGGTCAGGGTGCGATCAGGGTTTGGTCAGTGAAAAACGCACATTTTGCATCAGAGTGCAATCAGTTTTCAGTCAGAGTTTGTTCAGTGTCTCAGTTTTTCACACGCGTTTTCGATGCAATTTCAATGCGTTTTTCATGCGCAGAAAATGCGCAGAAAATGCGCGTGAAAGGATTCAGGACTGAGCTCATTCTTTTCTATGGCAATTGATGCGTGAAAAAGTGTCTCAGAGTGTGATACATTTTTGATGCGTCTCCATAGACTTGTATGGTGCGTTTTTCACGTGACTTGCAAAAGTAGAGCATGTCGAGATTTAAACACGTGTTTAAAAAAACGCGCGTGTGTGCGTAAAAAAAAATGCAAGTCTGAAAAGACCTATTGGTTACAGAGTGCAATGCAAGTTCTGCGCGTCAAAAGCACGTGAAAAACACAAGTGTGAAAGGGGCCTAAAGATCCCTTTTTGAAATCTTTGTTAGAATATGAAACAGGCCCTTTGTGACCAATAAGGCCCCTTGTACACCTGCGTTTTTACACCTGCATGTTTTGGACATGCAGAACTTGCATTGCATTCTGACCCCTGGTCCACATTTATTAAAGTGTGTGCACCAGTTTTGTCTGACTTTGCACTGAAAAGATTGTGCAAACTTGCTTTGCTTTTTTGCTTGTATTTATAAAGTGTCTGTCCCAGTTTTGTGCCTCAGGGCGCATTCACACGTTGCGTTTTGGTCGCGTTTTCATTGCGTTTGAAACGCATATACAACAGCTGATGAGAGGTGATTTGCCTAATTACATTACCGTTTACGTTTGTAAATGCAATGTTAACACATTAGTTAACAAAACGCATGCGTTAACGTGCTGTTAACACATGCGTTAACATCGCGTTTACGATGCGTTTTGTAAATGGAAATGTTTACAGTGGTGTAATTAGGCGAATAACCTCTCCTCAGCTGTTGTATATGCGTTTCAAACGCAACAAAAACGCAGGTCAAAACGCAACGTGTGAACGCGCACCGACAAGACAAAAAATATGTTCCTAAAGGGGTGTGTTAGTACTTAGTCGGAGTTTGCACCACATTTAGTACTGACATGCACCACAATTGTTTAACTGCGAAACATCGGGTTCTGGTTACCGATCGCATGCAAGCCTCCATACGGTAGCGCTGCCAGCAGTATGTGTGACTGCTCCCTTAGAAACCTTGGAAACAATTGCAATCAATAACCATCAACCGGTGTCGTGCATTTAAATTATAAGAAACCAGGTACTGGTTACCGATTGTCTGAACACCCCTGTTAGCTTTAATTCCGCTATTAACCCCTTTCCGACATTGGACATAGTACTACATCACGGGCGGCAAGTACTTGCCGCATCGTGACATAGTATTTTTGCAGCTTCTGGCACCGACTGCCAAACGCCGCCATTGCCAGATGTTGCGGGTGTTGGTTATATATTATAGCTGACACCCACTGCTGACACCTGCGATCAGAGATTCCTCTGATCTCAGGCGTTAACCCCCCCCCCCCCCGAGGCGCTTACTGTGGGGGTCTTCTGCTCCGATGGCAGCCCTAGAGTCTGCCCATGTCCCAGGGCTGCGTGCTCCTCCGCAGGAGCTGGTTCCTGCCTCCTAGCAGGACCCGGCTGAGCACATGCCCAGTGTATTACATAACATAGTGTAACACATCTGTATTACACTGTGTTATAGGAATAAGAGCTTGAACAAGCAATCAGAGCCAACCTGTAAAAGTAAAAAGAAAAGTTTAAACACTTTATCAAAACATTTTTTTAATAAAAAGAATTAATTAAATAAAGTGAAAGTCCCATAAACACCAACATTCCCTTTACATGCGTAATAAAGTACAAAAAAACATACTCATGAAACCCCCCCACATATTTGGTATTGCCGCATCTGTAACAATCTGTACAAGAAATCAATAATATTATTGGACCCGCTCGGTGAATGCTGTAAAAAAAAACGCGAAAAACTTGCCAAAAATTTAAATTTTCATAAAATCCATTCACAAAAATGTTCTAAAAAGTTATGTGTGCCAAAATGTTACCACTGATAGGGACAACTCAACACGTAAAAAATAAGCCCTAAACCTGCTCTGTCATATAATATATAAAGTCATATTATATATAAAGTTATGTCTCTGAAAAGATGGCGATAGGTAAATAAATTAGATTTTCTCTATATTGGGTTTTCTTCATTAAAATTGTAAAAATATATTTTAAAAAACTTCATAAATGAGGTATCACTGTAATCATAGTGATCCATAGAATAAAGATAATCTGTTATTTTTATGGTATGGTGTACAGCCCTCAAACAAATACAAGAAGAAAGGAAACCAGAATTTATGATTTTCGTTTCCCTACATACATTTAAAAGTTGATAAAATCTCATCAATAGGCCAATAACCAACTAAAATGAAATATTTGTAAAGTGCATCTCATGTCGCCCTTATTTATCCAAATTTCCAAAAAATAAAGATTGTATAGCCGTATAGCAAAAAAAAAATTTCTATTTCAAAATTGCACACGTTTTCGTTTTATTCCCTTTAAAACAAGTAAATGGTTTACAAACTTCATGAAAGTTGTTTCACATGCATGAAGGGATGTAGTTTCTATAATTTATGAGGTTTTACTTTTATTTGGGCCTCTTAAAGTAACTTGTAATCTGAGCAGGTTCCTCAATAGCATGATTTTGTGTTTTCTTATGAAAATGTGAAAAAGTGCAACTAAAGTTAAAAGCCCCATAACATCCTACAAAAATGAGAAGATGCATAAAAAACCATGTCGTCATAAACCAGACATTCGGTTATTGATTTGGATATTGATTTTGTCATTGTTTGCTGACCTGGTTTGTGTATTTGTTTGTCTTATTATGTGTTTACATTTGCCATAGGAAAGGAATGTCACCCACTTATTGGCCACCATTTAGGGAGGACCCAATAAGAAGGCAGGTGAGAAATTGGCGGGGCTCACTGTCTTTGCTTGTGCTATTAGATTTTGACCAGCCTCCCTAAAAATCATAAGACTAGGTTACTTGTTACGGCCTTGGTATCATAAAGGCTATTTGCAATCAAATACAAGGCCTTGCTCTGCTGGGAATGCATACGCTAGGCCACAAACTATGGAGTCCGCTAGTGCGCTAACTGCTGCTGATCTCCTTCAGCAAGTAATGGAATGGGTGGATAAGGTGGAGTTAAACCGGCAACAGCTGCTCCAGTCCTTTTCCAAATGCCTGGACTTCCTTCAAATGCGCCAAGTAGCACAAAGTCCGGCACCCCCACCAATATGACGGCAAACCCTCATCAACTTTGGTTTCTGCTCCCTGCAAAGTATGACACGGATTTCAAGAATTGTTGGGGGTTCTGCGCCATTTTGAACTGCTTCCAGGAGACTATGTGACAAAACTAAAGTGGCCTTCATTAGCTCTCTAATTGTCAGGCTTAGAAGTTGTGGATCCTCTGAACCACTGCGGACGATGGCACAAGCCACTACCTGGGACCGGAGTCTAAGTGGTACCCGGTTTTCACCAGAGCCCGCCGCAAAGCGGGTTGGACTTGCTGCGGCGTGGTACCACCAGGTCGTTCCACAGGCGTGACTTGTCCGCAGTGGCAGCCAAGGTCGAGGTACAGAATCGGCAGGCAATCTCGTAGTCGGGGTCAGGCAGGAGGTCAGGACGGGCAGCACAGGTTCGTAGTCAGAGTCGTAGCAACAGGTCAGGACAGGCGGCAAAGGAGCGTAGTCAGAAACGGAACTGGGGTCACAACAGGAAATCTCAAGAACAGCACAAGGCATCAAATACAGCTTTCTCTAGGGCGCAAGGCACAAAGATCCGGCAAGGGTTACAGGAAGAGGCAGGGTTAAATAGTTTAAAGGGAAAAGACCAGCGCCAATTAGTGGCGCGCTGGCCCTTTAAATTTGCAGAACTTGCCGCGCGCGCGCCCTAGCTGTCGGGGACGCGCGCGCACAGCCGAAGGGGACGGAGCAGCTGTGGACGGAGCCGATGCCGGCGGGGCAGGAGCCGGGACCCGTGAGTAGCGCTTGCGGCGCGCTGGTGGGGGACCGACGGCACGGGTAAGCCCGCAATCCGCGACGGGGATCGCGGGACCACCCGTGACAGTACCCCCCTCCTTCGGCCTCCCCCTTTTTCTGGGCTGGAGGAATCTCTGCAGGAGGTCCTGGTCCAGGATATTGTCCTCGGGCTCCCAGGATCTCTCCTCTGGCCCGAACCCCTTCCAGTCAACCAAGAAGAACCGCTTACCCCTTACAGTCTTGGCATCAAGGATCTCCTTTACCTCATAGATGTCAGAGGAGTCGGCCAGCGGAGCAGGAGAAGACAGCTGTCGGGAAAAGCGGTTCAAGATGACAGGCTTGAGCAGGGAGACATGGAAGGAGTTCGGGATGCGCATGGTGGGAGAAAGGCGCAGCTTATATGAGACTGGATTGATGCGCTGCATCAACTCGAAGGGACCCAGGAAACGAGGACCGAGCTTGTAGCCAGGAATTTTAAGCCGGACGTATTTGAAGGACAGCCAAACCTTGTCACCAGGAGAGAAGAAGGGGGTAGGCCTGCGTCTTTTATCGGCTTGAAATTTTGTTTGAGTTGAAGCCTGTAACATGGAAAGGCGGGTCTGCTCCCAGATGGTTTTTAAGTCCTGTACCAAAACCTCAACAGCAGGAACATCAGAAGCCACAGGTAGAGGTAGAGACGGGCGAGGATGGAATCCATAGTTGACAAGAAATGGAGCGGAACCCGCTGATGCAGAGTCCAAGGAGTTATAGGAGAACTCCGCCCAAGGCAACAGTTGGGACCAATCGTCCTGACGGGCAGAAACAAAGTGGCGTAGATAGCAGCCCAAAGTCTGGTTAACTCTCTCCACCTGCCTGTTCGACTGGGGATGATAGGTGGAAGAGAAGTCCAACTTCACCTGTAGTTGATTACAGAGAGAACGCCAAAATTTCGAGACAAACTGTACTCCACGGTCAGAGACTATGTGTCGTGGAAGTCCATGGAGTCGGAAGATGTGGTGAAAGAACAGGTCGGCAAGACATGGAGCAGCTGGCAAACCTGGCAGAGGAATAAAATGGGCCATCTTAGAGAACCGGTCAGTCACCACCCACATGACGGTATTGCCTGAAGAAGAAGGTAGATCCGTGATGAAATCCATAGCAATATGAGTCCATGGACAGCTGGGTATCGGCAACGGCAGAAGAAGACCAGCAGGCTTAAGACGTGAAGGCTTATTCCGGGCACAGGAAGTACAGGCACCCACAAAATCCCGGACATCCCTGGCCAGGTCTGGCCACCAGTAGAATCGGGTAATGAGGGCGATAGAACGCTGCACCCCAGGATGCCCAGCCACACGAGAGCAATGTCCCCAAGACAGAATTCTCCTCCGTAGCGCAGGTCGTACGTATGTCTTGCCAGGAGGTAATAGACGAAGATCCACTGGCGCGGCCAGTACAAGTCGGTCAGGAGAGATAACATGACGAGGAACCGGTTCTTCCCCAACGACATCCGAAGCACGAGAAAGGGCGTCTGCCTTGATGTTCTTCTCGGCCGGACGAAAATGAATGAGAAAATCGAACCGGGTGAAGAAGAGTGACCAACGAGCTTGGCGTGGGTTGAGTCGCTGAGCAGTCTGGAGATAGAGGAGGTTTTTGTGGTCTGTATAGATGCTGACCGGAAACTGAGCTCCCTCCAGGAGATAACGCCACTCTTCTAGGGCAAGCTTGATCGCCAATAATTCTCGATCTCCTATCCCGTAATTCCTCTCTGCGGAGGAAAAAGACTTGGAGAAGAATCCACAGGTGACTGTGCGGCCTTTGGGACCCTTCTGCGTGAGTACTGCTCCGGCTCCTACTGAGGAGGCATCCACTTCCAGATGAAAAGGCTTTTCAATGTCGGGACGCACCAGGACTGGAGCCGAGGCAAACAAAGATTTTAAGTTCTTAAAGGCCTCCTCAGCTGCCGAAGGCCAGAGTCGGGGATTGGCACCCTTCTTGGTAAGCGCCACAATTGGAGACACCAGAGAGGAAAAACGTGGGATGAACTGGCGGTAATAATTCGCAAAGCCCAGAAATCGCTGTATAGCGCGCAGTCCCACTGGGCGAGGCCACTGAAGAACCGCCGACAGCTTGGCAGGATCCATACGAAGGCCTTTGTCCGAGATGACATAGCCGAGGAATGGAATACTCTGCTGATGGAACAGACACTTTTCGAGCTTGGCATAGAGACGATTGGTCCTTAATCGACTGAGTACTTGCCGTACTTGGAGTTGGTGGGTCTCAAGGTCCGGAGAAAACACAAGGATATCGTCCAGATAGACCATCACACAGACATAAAGCAAGTCTCTAAAGATGTCATTCACGAACTCCTGAAAGACGGCTGGTGCATTACAGAGTCCGAACGGCATCACCAGATATTCAAAGTGTCCATCACGGGTATTAAAAGCGGTCTTCCATTCATCCCCTTGGCGGATACGAATGAGGTTGTAAGCCCCACGAAGATCCAATTTGGAGAAGATCTTGGCTCCACGAAGGCGGTCAAACAACTCAGTGACCAATGGCAACGGATAACGGTTCTTAACCGTGATTTTGTTAAGACCGCGATAGTCTATGCATGGTCGGAGTGACCCGTCCTTTTTGGTCACGAAGAAAAAACCTGCACCAGCCGGAGAGGAAGACTTGCGTATAAATCCCCTCTGCAGATTTTCTTGGATATAGTCCGACATGGCTGTGGTTTCTGGTACAGAAAGCGGATACACACGACCCCGTGGGGGAGAAGTGCCCGGCAACAGATCCACAGGACAATCGTAGGGACGGTGAGGTGGCAACGTCTCAGCTTGCTTCTTTGAGAAGACATCACGAAAGTCCTTATAACATGCCGGAAGACCCTCCAGGGCCTTAAGGGACACAGAAGAGGCCAGAACTGGCACAGGACGAGGCAAATCCACACAGCGAGATTGGCAGTCGGGTCCCCACCGAAGGATCTCCCCCGTCTTCCAGTCAAGAACGGGTGCGTGGAACTGCAACCATGGTAGACCCAACAGGATGGAGGATGTGGAACGTGGAAGCACATAAAAGGACAGGCTCTCCTTGTGCAGCACACCGACTTGCACAGACAGTGGCTTGGTGCGGTAGTGGACCGGGTCAGAAAGGATTTGTCCACTGACGGAGGAGATGACCAACGGCCTTTCAAGACCACAGGAAGGTGATGCCGGGAGACCAAGGCGGCATCCACGAAGTTCTCCGCGGAGCCTGAGTCCAAGAAGGCAGAGACCTGGATCTGGGTGCCGGTGCCCACGCTGAGAAGCACCGGTATCATCAAACGTGGAGAAGCTTTGCTCACACCTAGGGACGCTTCTCCCAAGAACCCTAGGTGCTGGCGTTTCCTGAAGGTTGGGGACGGATTGGGCAAGACCCCAGGAAGTGTCCAGGACTGGCACAGTAGAAGCAGAGGTTTCCCTGCCGCCTTCTGATACGCTCCTGGGAAGAGAGTCTGAGCCTGTCCACCTCCATTGGCTCCTCCACGGGTGGTACATCAGGGGCCTGGAGCGGTCTTTGAAAAGCAGGAGCCAGGCGAGGAAATCGTCGTGGGTGAACTTGCGGTTGCTCTAGGCGTAATTCCTCAGCACGCTCTCTAAATCGCACGTCAATCCGGGTGGCTAAGGTGATAAGACCACCCAGGGTAGACGGCAGATCCCGAGCGGCCAGAGCGTCTTTAATATGAGGAGCAAGTCCCTTCTTGAAGGTTGCGGACAGGGCCGCATCGTTCCAGGAGAGTTCCGTGGCCAAGGTACGGAACTGGACCGCATATTCTCCCACGGATGACCCTTCCCGGCGGAGATTCAACAGCGCAGTCTCAGCAGAAGAGGCCCGTGCAGGCTCCTCAAAAATGGACCGGAACTCCGCCAGAAATGCAGTGAGATTGTCTGTGACCGGGTCGTCTCTGTCCCAGAGAGGAGTAGCCCAGGCCAGGGCCTTACCAGAGAGAAGGCTGACGATGAAGGCCACCTTGGATCGTTCCGTGAAGAATTGAGTCAGAGTCGTAGCAACAGGTCAGGACAGGCGGCAAAGGAGCATAGTCAGAAACGGAACTGGGGTCACAACAGGAAATCTCAAGAACAGCACAAGGCATCAAATACAGCTTTCTCTAGGGCGCAAGGCACAAAGATCCGGCAAGGGTTACAGGAAGAGGCAGGGTTAAATAGTTTAAAGGGAAAAGACCAGCGCCAATTAGTGGCGCGCTGGCCCTTTAAATTTGCAGAACTTGCCGCGCGGGCGCCCTAGCTGTCGGGGACGCGCGCGCACAGCCGAAGGGGACAGAGCAGCTGCGGACGGAGCCGATGCCGGCGGGGCAGGAGCCGGGACCCGTGAGTAGCGCTTGCGGCGCACTGGCGGGGGACCGACGGCACGGGTGAGCCCGCGACTGCACCCTGCTACGGCTTTGCCAAGAATCTCAAACTGTAGCTCAGTATGTTATTCAGTTCCGGACTTTGGCCCCTGAATTAAGGTGGAATGAGGAAGCTCTTGTGTCAGTCTTCTGGGAGGGGTTTTCTGACCCAATCAAAGATGAGTTATGCTCTCAGGAACTACCATCTTCTCTGGATGAACTCTCTATGTAACAAAGTGGACCTCATTCAGTGGTACCATTGAAAAATAGTGGTCCATGTGCTACCAAGTTTCTGGCAGCCCCGAGAGGAGCCTAAGCAAACTCTCGCCAGAAGAGAGAACTGCATCAAAAATCACCTGTGTCTGTATTTTGTAGGTTCTGGGCACCAAGTGAAATATAGCCCTAAGAGGCTGGAAAACCTAATGAAAAAAGCAATGCAGGAGAGGATTCCTGTCATGAGTGTCCCCGCGACCCGCATCTTGGGTCAAGGGAACACCTGTGCTTCGCTCCAGTGCCCCAGCTTACCCCCTGTACTTCCTTACCTCTCCACACTCCTGCTCTGATAGCGTGGCAGGGACGTGCGCACGCCGACACTCGAATATTTAAAGGGCCAGCACACCGCTAATTAATGCTGGCCATTTCTACGAATTTTATCAAAGCTGTCCACTTCCTGCATTCCCTGCTGGATCTTTGTGCTTCATGCCTCAGAGAAAGTTTGTTTGGTCACCTTGTGCCTGTCTGCTGATTTCCCATTGTGACCCCAGTTCTGTTCCCAACTTTGACTCCGTGCTGCCTTGACCTCCTGCTTTGCTCCTGACATTGATCCCGTGCTGCATTTCTCAACCTCTTGCCTGTCCCTGACTAGGATTCTGCCTGACGACTTTGTACCATGCCTTGGCCACCACCGTGGGCAAAGTCACGCCTGTGGAGCGACCCGGTGGTACCCTGCTGCAGCAAGTCCATCCCACTTTGCGACAGGCTTTGGTGAAAACCAGGCGCGGTAGTACAGAGGATCCACTACCTCAGATCCTAAATGTGCCCCAATTTCTCTTCTGCTCATTATCCACAATACAACGCGCAAACCATGTAAACCATGACAGGGTAAATCAACACCCAGGGACGTTCCTAAAGTTGTAGTTCTGTCATGGATGCTCCTGCGACCCATGTCGCAGGTGCCACCCGTGTGCCTCCCTGTGCCCCCTCACGCAGCTTTACCATCTTCTACAGAACCCAGACTGCAACTATTCACGCCCTCCAAGTAGAGATCCCAAGTTGTGCAGGGGATTCATCCCACAGTGCTCTCTGCAAATCGAGCTGATGCCTACACAGTCCGACATGGAGATGTCTAAGGTGGTTTTCGTGGTCAGTCTGCTCTCCAGGAAAGCCCTGGCATGGGTTACCCCTCTGGGACAGGGATGACCCGGTTATGACTAACATCACCACATTCCTTGCTGAATTTGAGGAACCACAGGGTCCGGGAAATGCACACACCTAGGGTTCTTGGGAGAAGCATCCCTAGGTGAGAGCAAAGCTTCTCCAAGTTTGAGTATCCCTGTTCTGCTCAGCTTTAGGACAGGTAGACAGGTCCACGCTTCTGCCTTTTTGTATTCCAGCTCTGCAGAAAACTTCATGGGTGCTACTCTGGTCTCCCAGCATCATCTCCATGTGGTCCTTCTCTAGAAGCCGCTGGTCATCTCCTCAGTCAGTGGGCAAATTCTCTGTGATTTGGTTCAGTACCACACCGAGCCTCTATCTCTGCAAATTGGGGCTTGCACAAGGAGAGACTGTCATTTTATGTGCTCTCGGTCTACGTCCTCTGTGCTTTTGAGCCTCCCGTGTTTGCAGCAGCATGCTCCAGTCTCGACTGACAGACTGGGGAGATTTTTTCATTGGGAACCGGAGTGCCACTCTCACTGTCTCATGGCTCTCCATCCGGTGTCCACCATGTCTTTTGCGGTGCCCTCCAAGCCTCTGACGAGTCTTCCCGCTTCTTGTATGTACTTCTCAGAGAAGCAAGCGGAGATTCTGCCACTACACCTTCCCTACATTTACTTACCTGGTCCCGCGGAGATCATGAAAGTGCATTTTCTGACAATAATGCACTGTGCTCTGAGTCACTAAAATTGTTCACCTGATATCCTGCATGTGTCGCTTCCTCGCTCAGGTCCAACGGAGTTCACCTTCTTCTTCCTGATGTATGCAAGTGTCTTGCGATACAATTTGAAAGTCAAATCCCACGCTCAGTCCGATCGTCCGACAGCCCACCCCCAATTTGTGTTGCATGGAAGTGGGCGCAGCTGCGCCAAAATCTGCTTGCCTGCAACACAATCCCAGCGCAAACCGCTGTAAAAAACCTGTCAAAGCTGCGCAAATGCAGAAAAACGAGAACAGTCATACAAAAGTGTGATACGCGACCCTTAGTACATAAGCCCTATTGTCTGTGCCCGAAACCATGGCTGTTAGGAAAACCCATAACTGGAATACTGTAAACAAAAGCAACTACAATGCAAGTCTAGCTACAGGCTGACAGAATGGAGAGAAAGGGCGAACTTACCCTCTGGTGCAGCAACCTATCTACCCTGCAAGGCCCTAGGAGGTGAGAGGAACCCAAATCTGTCAGCCGCAGTGAGGTGGTACAGACAGAAAAGTATGAGGGTTAGGACAGTATTCAGACAGAGGGAAAAACAGGGTTTAAGACAGCAAAGAAATCTAAACCAGACGCAAGAAAAGAGAACTAAAGATGAACAGACACAGAACATAGAAGAGAACCGCCAGGTAAAACCAAGGAGTACGTCAAGGTCAAAAACGCTAGATAGAAACAAACTGGCGAAATACAATACCGGGGAGAAACCAAAAGCGCTAAGGGAGAACAGGAGACCAGGAATACAGCTAGGCTGAGAGTTCCAAACACTTGCTGGGAGTTCCAAACACTAGCACAGGTGGAAGGACTAGATACAATTTATGCACCCTGAGACTGCCCCGATAATCCCATAGGAGCAGGAACCCAGGCTGATTCAGAAGACAGACAGCATCAAATTCCCTAAAGCTCACGCGTCCTGGATGCCCGCTACCCGGAGCGTACAGCAGAGATATGTGAACGGGAGGTGGAGCTACTGCAGAGACGTGCAGAAACTCAGGGAAGACCGCTAGCATTGTCAGCACAGAGGGGGTAAGGACCGGCAGACACAGTGTCCCTTCCAGGGGATCTGACAGGGGTTTTGTCGGGCTACGCCAAGGAGAATTTGCAGAAGGGATTCATCTGCAAGTCTTTTTCCCCTGCCGCTGCTGGATTCTTCTTTGTGAACAAGAAAGATGGTTTTCTTTATCAGTGTATTGACTATTGTGGTCTTAACAAGAGCCATTATCCACTATCTCTGATAACAGAACTTTTTGAGCACATGCCCCGAGCCAGATAGGACCTACGAGAGGCGTATAATCTCATCCGCATTTGTGAAGGTGAGGAATTGAAGACCGCCTTGAATACTCATGATGGGCACTTTGAGTAACTTGTTATGCCATTTGGACTCTGGAACGCAGTAGCCGTGGCCCAGCGCAGTATGACTGCGTGCTATCTAGAGATTCCTGGGCTTTGCTAACTCCTACTGGCAGTTCAAACCGCCTTTCTCCTCCCTTGTGTCTCCCATTGTGGCATCAACTAAGAAAAACACTGATCCTAGACTCTGCCCTCCGACGGCTTAAGAAGCATTCTCTAAGTTGAAGTCTGCCTTTGCCTCCGCTCCTGTTCTCACGTGGCCTGATACAGAATAAAATGTTCCAGCATGAGTTAGACGCTTCCTCTGTAGGAGCTGGAGCTGTTCTCAACCAGAAAGGGCCCAAAGGCCAAACTCTTACCTGTGGTTTCTTCTCTAAAACCTTCTCTGCAGCAGAGAGGAACTTCTGGAAGAGTTGTCTTCTGGAAGGAGCTTGTCATCCGGTCTGTGTCTATACAGGTCACAGCAACCTCCTGTATCTCCAGACTGCTCAGCATCGCAACCCACGACAGGATCGCTGGTCCCTCTTCTTTTCTCATTTTAATTTCCTGATTTACTCTTGTCCAGCAGAGAAGAACGTCACAGCAGATGCCCCTTTCGTGACTCTGATGTTATTGGAGAAGAACCGGCTCCTCAACATATTGTTCCTCCTTAACAACCTGTGGACCTACAGCAGCTTCCTCCTGGCAAGATTTATGTTCAACCAGCTCTTTGAAAGAGGATACTAACTTGGGACATTGCTCTCATGTGGCTGGGCACCTTGGGGCGAAGACATCCATTGTTCTCATATCTCATTTCTATTGGTGACCAGATCTGGTCAAGGATATTTGAGATTTTGTGAGTTCCTGCACTTCCTGTGCCTGTAACAAGTTGTCACGTCTCAAGCCAGCAGATCTGCTTCTACCTTTGCCGATTCCCAGTTGCCCATGGACTCACATATCCATGGACTTTAATACGGATCTTCCGCCATCTTCTGGTAATACCGTCATCTGGGTGGTCACAAACCGTTTTTCTAAGATGTCCCACTTCATTCCTCTGCCTGGTATACCCTCATCCCTATCGTATTTTCAGTCTGTTCTTGCTAAGCTTCTTCTAGCTATATGAACTCCCTCTGCACATCGTCTCACACCGAGGGGTCCAGTTTGTTTCCAGGTTCTGACATTCCCTGTGCAGCCAATTTCAGGTTAAGCTGAATTTCTCCTTTGCATACCATCCGCAGTGTAATGGACAAGTGAAGAGAGTTAATCAGACCCTGGGCTGCTACCTCCGCCATTTTGTCTCCGCTTGACAGGACAACTGCATAGCTCCCAACCGTCCCGATTTTGACGGGACTTTCCCGTTTTTCGTACCTCTGCCCCGTGTCACGGGCAGCTATGAGATTGTCACGGATTCTCCCCCCCAGGTCCCGCTGTGTCCCCATAGTAAATACTTTGAAAGCCTGAACTCACAGTACAGAATGGCTTCTACAGACATCGGGAGGGAATCCTTTTCAGAGAAGTGTCGGGCTTAGCGGAGAGAGTAGAGACCACGTCATCAGCTTCAGATCACCATCTGTCCATATATGGTCACTGCATCTCCTAGGGTTTCCCAGAGCAGACATCGGGAGGGAATCCTTTTCAGAGAAGTGTCGGCTTAGCAGAGAGAGCAGGGACCACGTCATTAGGTCAGATCAGCATCTGTCCATATATGGTCTCCAGGGCTTCCCCAGACACAAGCTATTTATTTAATTAAATTAAATAAAGATTTGGCCAGGCTGAGATTCGAACCTGGGACCCTCTGCACTGCAGACAGGAGCTTAACTGACTGAGCTACAGCCAGGGAGAGATTGGGGGTGTGGCTTAGGGGGATCGCCCCTACGCGTGCCGCCATTTTGTCCCTCTTTCCTTTTCACAAATGTTGGGAGGTATGCAACTGGTCCATTTTTCTGCCATGGGCAGAATTTTTCTACAATTCCTTGGAATCTGCCGGCTCTGCTCCTTTCTCCATCGTCTATGGACAGCACCCACGTCCACCTCTTCCTCTTTCAGGCCCTACTGATGTTCCTGCTGTGGAAGAATTAATTCAAGATCTCAAGTCCATCTGGAAGCATACACGTCAATTTCTATTTCGGGCATCCACCTGCACCAAAACCCAGGCTGACAAGAAACGCAGATCTCCAGTCTTCTCCCCGGGTGATAAAGTGTGTCTGTCTTCTAGGTACATTCGCCTGAAGATTCCGAGCTACAAACTTGGTCCCTGTTCCTTGGGTCCATTTGAGGTGCTGAAGCACATTAATCCCATGGTGTATAAGCTTTGTCTTCCTTCCACCATGCGCATCCCAAACTCCTTCCAAGTCTCTCTCCTGAAGCCAGTCATCCTGAACCACTTCTCCTGACAGGTACCTCCTCCTGTTCCTGAGGATGATGACACCTATGTCTATGAGGTAAAAGAAGTCTTGGATATGAAATTGGTCAGAGGGAAGCGGTTCTTTCTTGTCGACTGGAAGGGGTTCGGCCCAGAGGAGAAGTCTTAGGAGCCTGAGGACAACATCTGGGAATGTGCTGTTCTGCAGAGGTTCTTTCAGATCAAGAAGAGGGAGAGGCCAAAGGAGGGGGAGGGGGATACTGTCACGGGTGCTCCTGCGAACCCATGTCCTGGGTCTCCTGCCTTCCTGAGCCCCCTAACTCCAGCAGCAGCTTTTCTCACCTGTCCTCGGTCCAGAAGCTCTGGCGTACAAGCGTCCTCACACCGATGATTGGCACTGGACGGTCGCCTTCCTTGTTAAATATCTGGCCACGTCCTTTGTCCCCTGCCGGATCTTAGTGCCTTGTGCCTCTGAGATAGCTTTCCTGTGTTATTCCTGCGATTATTGTGATTTCCCGTTGTGACCTCGATTCCTGTTCCTGACTCTGATTTTCTGCCAATTGTCTTGACCTTCTGCCTCATCCCTGACTCCACTCCTCTGTCGCCTGTGCTGACCTCCTGCCTGATTACGACTCTGCCTCCACCTCACTGTTCTGTACCTCACCTTGGCTGCCACCGGGAACAAAGTCACACCTATGGTGTGACCTAGTGGTATCATATCGCAACAAATACAACCCGCTTTTCAACAGGATCTGGTGAAATATCTGGTGCCACTCCACCCCCAGGTGTCGGCTTACATCATTGCGGTGGTATAGTGGGTCCACTACCACTGAATCCTGACAAACTTTCCAGCCCAGAAATATTGGATAGAATTACTAGCATGGGCTTAGTTTGCACACAAAAATCTGTTCCATTAAACTTCTGCTAAATCTCTTTTTTGTTATCAACTATGGTAAGCATCCTCATTTACCTACTCTTCTGACCATGTCTTCCTCTCATGTACCTGCTGCTGATTCTGAGATTAAGAAGTTTAGCACCATCTGGTAAGGTCCGGGCTAGTCTGCTGGTACAAAATTCATGGGGATAAAAAAAAAAGAGAGGCACGGTTCTGTTATGGTCTATTGGAAACAAAGTCTGGTTATCCGCTCTCTTTATCAGACCCCAAGTACCTAGGATGATTAAAGGTCCTTTCTCCATGAATCCTGTGACATATCGTCTTGCTCTGCCTTGGATCTCCAATGTTTTTCATGTATCACTTCTGAGGCCATTGATTCTCAATAGATTATCTACGTCCACCCAAGCCAGTCCTCGTGGAAGACCAAGAAGAATTTGAGATTGATGATATCATAGACTCCAAGATGTCTAAAAGGAACTTTCTCTATCTTCTTGTCAATTGGAAGGGATATGGCCCAGAGGAACGTTCCTGGGTGAAGAAAGAGTTTGTACATGCTCCTCAGCTTCTGAAAAGGCTTTTTGAAAAAAAAAAAAGAATAAAAGTAAGATCACTTGTGACACTTGCCATATAGAAAAGACTCCATTCCAAGTTCCATTGTGAGCTGTACAGTGCAAAGTCCCGCTCAGTGGAGTGGAGGTGCAAGGTGTGCACCTGAGGACGCCGGCGCATGTGCTATATTTTGCAAGCAATGCCGGAGGTTATGGGTCACACCTCCCTCCTGACGCGCTAATACTGTACATAGGTGTCACGGTGAGGGCGCCACTGCCTCGTCACGTGACTTTGGGTGCAACTGCACAGGTTAATTTAGCCTACTCAAACTTGCGCTTACCTTTCACTCAGAACACAAATTGAGCAATTCATACAGCTCCAGCACCCCAATTATTAATTCGCTGCCACACTCTTGCTTCTCAAGTAGTCGCCTTGTTACACCACTAGACATGCACACTTTAGCAGTCACACAGCTAATCACACTTTACAAGGCTATGAGTTCGCAGAGCATATAGGGACCAGAATTAAAGTAAATGCTTTATTTACAAAAGAGAAAAAAAGAGAAAAAAACAACAGAAACTTACAAATTACAGAAAATCCTGATTCACTGGAGGTGGGACAAATATGGAACACACTCAGCTTGTCAAGCAGCCCCCAAAGAACACTTTTTCCTGTATCTCATATTGTTTTATAAGATCTCTGTTTAGTTCAGGTTTCATTGATCAATTAGTCAACAGGGTGATTCAGGATTGGACAAAGTGTTAATGAGGGGGAGAGTCCAGGAATATTTAAACAGTTCTTTGTTTCCAAGTCTGGATGCAGGAGGCGACCCCCCCCAACCCCCCCGCCCCCCCCCCCCCCCCCCCGGGAGGTGCGAAATGTCCTTTGGGGTCTGAACAGACAAGTCTTCAGGTCAGAGTTTATCAGGCTGTAAAAGCTATAGGATGTCATAAAAAGCTGCGTGGACACTTCAAAATATTGTCATATATTTCAACAAAGTTAGTAATTGCCCTTTAGTTAAACAAATCTTACACATTCAAGATTAATATTTCCTTGACAATAGGGTCCTGTTAACCAATCTGCCTCCGCGTTGGGCTGTCATATTGGGGAACATATAGCTTATTGCTAGCACTTGTGATTGATTGGGGGGTGCACGGCCGTCCGGGAGTGGGCTGGTGCAGGCGTTACTGTCCCCACACCTGTGCACTTGCTGCAGCCGGCAAATTTTCACATGTGTAGATTCGCTGGCTGCATTTATTTCTACGGCAGGCAGGGCCGGATGCATGAAGAGGCTGAGGCTGGATTACGAAAGAGCAGCGTCAGCTATGATAAATATTCCCCATAGTGTTTTGTATCAATGGGGAGTGGACCAATCTTAATTGTTCACCTTGGTGACACACATTCCTAAATGCTTGTAGTCAGTTTTTCGATATGGAGGTAAACCTACTATAGCATTGATTAGTGATTGTTTTGATATTATGTTGTCAATTGAATATGAATAGTACGATGCACTGCACATGTATCCACCAGAGACAACAAGGAGAGGACAATGCAATCACAACAATATAGAATATTTCTCATTAACCCCTTAAGGACGGAGGGTTTTCCGGCTCTTTTCGCGCTCTCCAACTTCAAAAATCCATAACTTTTTCATTTTTCCGTGTACAGACCTGTGTGAGGGCTTATTTTGTGCGTAACAAATTTTACTTTCCCGTAATGTTATTTATTTTAACATGCCGTGTACTGCGAAGCTGAAAAAAAATTCCAAATGTGGAAAAATTGAAAAAAAACCGCACGTGCGTCACGTTCTTGTGGGCTCAGTTTTTACGACTTTCACTCTTCGCTCCAAATAACACACCTACTTTATTCTTTGGTTCGGTGCGATCGCGGTGATACCAAATTTATATAGGTTTTATTGTGTTTTAATACATTTTCAAAAATTAAACGAATGTGTACAAAAAAGAAAAAAAAATTTTTGCCATCTTCTGACGCTAATAACTTTTTCATACTTTGGCGCACAGAGATGTGTGAGGGGTCATTTTTTGCGAAATGAGGCGACGTTTTCATTGCTACCAATTTGAGGTCTGTGCGACATTTTGATCATTTTTTATGTTATGTAAAAAGGTGTAAAAGTCGCATTTCGGACATTTGGGCGCCATTTCCCGCCTCGGAGGTCACCGCCGGCCGTAACCGTTTTAATATTTTGATAGATCGGGCATTTTGGGACGCGGCGATACCTAATATGTTTGTGATTTTTACTGTTTATTATGTTTTATATCCGTTCTAGGGAAAGGGGGGTGATTTGAACTTTTAATATTTTATTAATTTTTTTTATTTTTTAAACTTTTTTTTTAATTTTTTTTTTCACTATCTTTTAGACCATCTAGGGTACATTAACCCTAGATGGTCAGATCGCTGCTACCATATACTGCAATACTTCTGTATTGCAATATATGGCATTTTTGCAGCACATTCATTACAATGAGCCACTGGCTCATTGTAACGAATCTGCAGCTGCCAGATAGCCTCGTGTCAAAAGAAGACACGAGGCTACCATGGCAACCGATCGCCGCCCCCCGATGACGTTTGGGGGCGTGGCGATCGGAAAAAAGATGGCGGCGCCCGCGCGCCGCCGTCTTTTAAACGCCGCCGGCGACTTTGCCGGCGGCGTTGAAGGGGTTAATAGCCGCGATCGGTGCAAGCACCGACCGCGGTTATTAGCGGTGGGGGTTTTGTGCAATATGCAAAAACCCCCACCTTTGTATGAAGAGGACTCAGCCCGTGAGCCCTCTTCATACATCCCTTATACCTCTGCGCCGTAGAGCTACGGCGCAGAGCGTTAAGGGGTTAATAAAAGAAATGTAAATGGGGTTTACCATAATCGGCTAATGGCTATAGAGAGATCAGGAAAACCAGGAAGGTATTCAAATGATAAACAAACAGTGAATGATGCACATAAGGGACAGTTTCCTACTGACAGTTACACCTCCTATTACATAAATCAAGCACAAAATCTGAGCATAAACATCTGCTAGTCAAAATGTGTATTCTCATGCAAATAGATGATGAGCATTTTAAATAAAGCAGTTGAAGCTATGTTGTTCATTCAAACTATAATGGGGCACACTTACTTACCGTCCAGAGGTGTTAGGGTTGGGAAACACAGAAGACAGGGGATAGTGTGCCCTGAGCTTGTCCCAACCTCTGTCCCTTCCTACAGCCCCCCCACGCTAAACCGTGGGTCGACTACTTGAAGACTCGAAATACACTGGATAAGTGTGGGAAGGGAAACACAAACAGACTGACAAACATAAAACACAAAAGAATGGTAAACTAGCCGGAGTCACAACGAGAGGGTACGTCAAGAGCAAAATCAGTAAGCAAAGAGTCAATGTCAAAAACTAGCCGAGGTCACAACGATACAGATACAGATACAGAGCAATACAACCTAATGCAGCAAGCGAGTGATGAAGGGATTTCAAACACTGGCACAGGTGACTAGTGAAGCTGCAATTTATGCAGCCAGAACTCCACCTCCAGAACCTGATAGGAGCTGGACAGCTTCTGGGAATTAACCCCTCATGGTGCAGAACAAGCAGGCATCAAGCAGAGGTACCACAAGTCCCAGCAGTTCCGAACACAACTCCTAGACAGCGCGAGATCTTAGCCCGGGACGAGAGGTGGAGTTTGTGCGGATACGCGCCGGGGGTTGGAGAACGCTGCTGGCACCAGCAGAAGAACCAGAAGTCCCAGCATTCTCCCTATTGACCCTGACAGGAGGAATTCACAGAAAGTGCATTGTCCGACCGGAATGCACTTTGCCACGATTCACTAAGATCGTAAACACACAACCATGCAAATGCACATATGTTAATTGTTCTCTGTAGACAGAAGTCCAAGCATGATAGTTATATATTACCAAGGAGTCTCCGAATTCCCACGTGACAACAGGGCAATGCTGTAATCATGTTTTTGATGTGGTGGTCCCGTGGTAATGCAAGAACTCCTTGCATCATACTCTTTAGATCTTTTCTCTGTATTTATTTATGGATTTGCATGTTTATGTATTATTCATTTACATACTTTTATATATCCTGGTACAACCAGCCATCATGTATTTTCAACTTTATGGTTTCTACCCACTTATTTTATTTATTTTTCTATACTATGTAATATGTTTTTTTTTTTAGTATATTGATACTGGACCCGATGGGGAGGACAATTCGTCCTTGAAACACGTTGTCCGCTATTCAAAATAAAAATCTTCTGCCTAATACGGGGGAACTATTCCAGCTTGAGGTTGACGCTTCCTCTGTAGGAGCTGGAGCCATCCTCACACAGAAAGGGCCCAATGGCCGAACGCTCACCTGTGGTTTCTTGTCAAAGATTTTTTCTGCTTCAGAGAGGAACTACTCTTATGGCCATAAAACTTGCCTTAGAAGAGTGGCGTTATCTGCTGGAAGGAGCTCATCATTCGGTCTACATCTAAACGGATCACAAGAATCTCCTTTACCTCCAGACTGCCCAGCGTCTCAATCCTTGACAGGCTCGTTGGTCCCTCTTCTCCTACTTCAATTTTATGATACATTTCCGTTGAGCAGAGAAGAATGTTAAAGCCGATGCGCTCTCTTGTGCTGCTCTCATAACTCTTTTCTACTGGTGGCCAGATCTGATTAAGGACGTGAGTTCCTGCGCTTCCTGTGCCTGTAACAAGTTGTCTCATCTGAAGCCTGCTGATCTTCTTCTGCTGTTGCTGATACCCAGCTGCCCATGGATTCCCGTGGCCATGGACTTTATTACGAATATCCCATCTTCTTCTGGTAATACAGTCATCTGGGTGGTAACAGATCGGTTTTCTTAGATGTCCCATTTTGTTCCTCTGCCAGGTCTGCCATCATATCCTCATTTTGCCAGCCTGTTCTTTCTCCATATCTTCCGGCTACATGGACTTCCTCTACACATTGAGGCTTATTTACTAAGGGTCCCGCGGCCGCATCTTTGTCGGGTTTCCTGACTTTTCGGGGTTTACGTCGGGGATCAGCAAAATGTGACAGAAATCGGGGGGTGGGCTGTCAGACGTCACAGGATTTAACATTTAAATTTGTGTTGCATTCAATGCACTTACATACACCAGGAGGAAGACGGTGAACTCCGGCTGACCTGATTGGGGAAGCGACACAAGCAGGAAATCGGGCGAACGATCTTCTTGAATCGTGGCAGATGTGCATTCCAGCGGACATTCCGGATCGGGGATCACACAGGACCAGTTAAGTAGATGTGCCCCATTGTCTCGGACCGTGGGCTCCAGTCTGTTTCCAGGTTCTGATGTTCCATCTGCAATCAACTGCAGGTCAAGCTGGAATTCTCCTCTCATCCTACTAACGGGCAGGTGGAGAGAGTTAATAGAAGGTGAACTCCGGTGAACTTCAGCGGATCTCGGCGCAGCAGCAACACCTAGTGGATATCAGCGCACGGACCTTAGTGAATCCCGGCCGGACCCGAATCAGCGTTGGAAACCCCGCCACTGGATCGCGACTGGACCGGGTAAGTAAATGTGCCCCATTAAGTCTATCTGGGAGCAAACTCGCCATTTGTTATTTTGGGCGTCCACCCGCACCAAAACGCAGGCCGTCAGGAAACATAGGCCTCCTCCTGGCTGTCCTCCAGACATGGGCGGCTACAAACTCATTTCTCGTTTTCTGGACACATTCGAGGTACTAAGGCGCATCGATCCTGTAGCATACAAACTTTGTCTTCCTTTTACTGTCACAGTCTATGGGAATAGTCCCTTGGGACTATGGCAAGCTGGAGCAGCTCTGGGAAGCTGCGGAGTCACTGGAGCAGCTCTGGGAAGCTGCGGAGTCACTGGAGCAGCTCTGGGAAGCTGCGGAGTCACTGGAGCAGCTCTGGGAAGCTGCAGAGTCACTGGAGCAGCTCTGGGAAGCTGCGGAGACACTGGAGCGGTTTGTGGGGAAGCCAGAGCAGCTCTGGGAAGCTGCGGAGGCTGAGGCACCGCTGGAGCAGCTATGGGAAGCTGTGAGGCTGAGGAGCCACTGGAGCAGCTCTGGGAAGCTGCGGAGACACTGGAGCAGCTTGTGGGGAAGCCAGAGCAGCTCTGGGAAGCTGCAGAGGCTGAGGCACCGCTGGAGCAGCTATGGGAAGCTGTGAGGCTGAGGAGCCACTGGAGCAGCTCTGGGAAGCTGCGGAGTCACTGGAGCAGCTCTGGGAAGCTGCGGAGTCACTGGGGCAGCTCTGGGAAGCTGCAGAGTCACTGGAGCGGCTTGTAGGGAAGCCGGAGCAGCTCTGAGAAGCTGCAGAGACACTGGAGCAGCTTGTGGGGAAGCCAGAGCAGCTCTGGGAAGCTGTGGAAGGCTGAGGCGCCGCTGGAGCAGCTCTGGGAAGTTGTGAGGCTGAGGCGCTGCTGGAGCAGCTCTGGGAAGCTGCGGAGGCTAAGGCGCCGCTGAAGCAGCTCTGGGAAGCTGCAGAGGCTGAGGCGCCAATGGAGCAGCTCTGGGAAGCTGCGGAGGCTTGGGCGCCACTGGAGCAGCTCTGGGAAGCTGTGGAGACACTGGGGACACCAGAACCAAGCTGGACAGGCGAGGTAGCCGAACTTGAGGTGGTTCAAACCTGGACCGGATTTTTGCCAGGAACCTGGTATGGGTAACCATGTCCAGGTCACCACTATCCCATAGAGGAGTAGCCCAGGCCAGGGCCTCTCCAGAGAACAAACAGTAGATGAATGCCACCTTAAAGTGCTCGGTGGGGAACTGGGAGGACATCAGTTCAAGGTGCTGTGAGCACTGGGAAATGAATCCCCTGCACAATTTGGGGTCGCCATCAAATTTGTCCGGCAAAAAGTTTTTGGGTCCAGTCTCTACTGCCAGAAAACATAGCAGGGTGACTGAAGCAACGGGAGGTAGAGTCGCGGAGGGTGGCAGCGAGTTTGTCCAGTAGTTCTTTTTGGGTAGCAATCTCTTGAGACTCAAAGGAAGAGAGTGAACAAGATAAGGTATCAGAGGGAAGGGGATTAGTGGGGGGAGTGGATTGAGCAATTATTTCCTGACGAATGCAGTCAATTTTGTCCTGGTGGCTGCACCTTAGGTGTTAGTAAGGAGTGAAGAGTATCAAAGAGCCTTTTGGGGTTGTTAGAGAGAGAGGATATGAGATTAGTAAAATAGACCTGTTTAGCAAGGTGAAGGGCAGAGTTATAGGTTTTTAGCATAAATTTGAAGTGTAGAAAGTCTGCAGATGTGCGCGATTTTCTCCACAGACGTTCGGCAATCCTGGAGCACTGCCAAAGGAAAACGAGTTTGCTCGGTGTGATAAGGTTGCCTGTGTCTGTGTTGAAAATTTCGGATAGTGAGTGGTGCCATCTAATCTAGGGCGCTTCCGAAAGTATGATCATAGTGGTTAGTGGCCAGGTTTGGACAGGTGAAAGAGGAGATGGGGGACAGTGCAGACTGTAAGTTTTCTGTTATTGGTGAGTATCTATTGCACGTGGGTTCATGTATGAATGATGGGTGGAAGGATTCTGAGAAGGTGAAGGATTAGATGAAATTAGATATTGAAGATGGTTGGGAGAAGACCAAATCGAGTATGTTTCCCTCTTTATGAGTAAGAGAATAACAGAGTTGTGAAAGTTGAGAAGTAGTTACTGCTAAGAGCTGAGAGGCAGGAGGGGAAATGGGAGTTTTAACAGGGATATTGAAGTCTCCCAGTATGATGGTTGGAATGTCACAGGATAGAAAGTGAGAGAGCCAGGAGGCAAAGTGGTCAAGGAACTGATAGGGTGAGCCAGTAGGACAGTATACTACAGCCACATGAAGAGAGAATGGGCAGAAAAGTCTGAGGGTGTGATGGGAAAGTAAGAGAGGGTACAGGAGGAATGACCTGGAAAGTGCATTGTGGAGAGAGGAGTATGCCTACCCCTCCTCCCTGCCTATTCTCAGGTCTGGAAGAGTGAGAAAAGTGTAAACCGCCATAAGACAATGCCGCAACCAAGGCAGAGTCATCCTGTTGTATCCATGTTTCCGTGATGGCAAGCATTTCAAAAGACTTAGAAAGAAAGAGGGGAACTGATTCTAATTTATTACACACAGAACGGGCGTTCCATAGGGCACATTTAAGAGGGGTTACGGGTAGAGAAGGAAAAGAGGGGATACACTGAATCTTTATAAGGTTAGCAGGGTTTCTGTGTGAAGTGTTAAAATGAGCCGAAGGAAGGCCTGCGTTAGTAGAGATGTCCCCTGCACCAAGCAGAAGGAGAAAGAGAAGAGACAAAAGATGCTTTATAGATTTATAAGAAGTTAATTCTTGCTTCACAGCAGAACACTGTGATAAGTTAGTATGGTTACATAACGTATAGAGTGTTTGAGTGGTATAGAAAGGTGAGTGAAGAAGGGAGGCATTGATATGGATAGTTGTTACTGGTGGAATAGATGGACGGCAGGCAAGTAAAACAACCATAGCAAACAGCGCAAGTGACTGGTGATTGTACCAACCCAAAGAAGAAAGTAGACATATCATTTGTGGCACGTGGTCATAGTAAAAGCCGTAAAATCCAAGCCCACAAGAAAACGGTGCAAATTATGTTATTTCACCAATTTCACTGCATTTGGAATTTTTTTCCCGCTTCCCAGTACACGGCATGGAATAATAAATACCATCACTATGAAGTGCAATTTGTTAAGGAGAAGACAAGCCATTACACAGCTCTTTAAGTGTAGAAAAAAAAAGTTATAGATTTTTGATTGTGGGGATTAAAAATGGAAATTAAAAAACAAAAAAGGGCAATGTCTTTAAAGGGTTAAACGCCTTATCTTTCTCGCTCATTGCTCTCCTTGCAAGACCAGTTAACCACATTGGCTTTTTCTTGTTTCTATTATGCTTTTTCCCATATGGTATGTGTTCCTCACAGGCCTTTTTTAGAATATTTGTAAAAAAGTCCCATTTTCTGGGGAGGCTTTTGTCTTTGAGAACATGACCTTCAGGAAGCATGACCTTCAGGAAGCCTTATGACATGATGCAGGATTAAAACCAAACCAGTATATCTATTCCAGAAGGAACAGATTCCCAACTCTTGACAGCAGTGTTTCAACTTGGTTGGGTCTCTTCAGTGCAGCTTAGCCAACTGGTTTGGGCGAGTGAGAGGCTGTTGACTAGGGTTAGGAAGTAATAGTTCTCCTTAAGGAGACTGAAATTTAATGCCACCTTGTAGGCATGTGTAGACTTATAGCCATTGACTTTCCACCAAGGGATTCTCGGAAAATATGCAAATAAGTAACACACATGCAAATTACACACATAATCAATTTCATTTACATCTATATATTAAACAATACCAATAAACCTATTTCCCCAATCATTATTATCCAAACCCTTGCTTTCCCATTACCCATCTCAGAAGCACCAGTCTACTAGTATTCAATAACAGCAACACTTTCTTAGAACCTAGCTTTTTACCAAAGCCTAACCCTTCCCACATTTTAGCTGAAATCCTCTCCTCCCATTCCTGGATTCCAGGTAGCCTTACCGACTTCCAATTATACAGAATAACTTTTCTTGCTATCATAATAGTCAATAAATATAATTCTTGACCCAATAAACCAATTTTGTACCCAAAATGCACAACTTTGGGTATATACAGATTAAAGATTAACCCGTACAGGACTCAGCCCTTTTTCATTTTTGCATTTCTGTTTTTTAATCCCCTCATTCCAAAAGCAATAACTTTTTATTTTTATGTTTTTACATTTACAGAGATGTTATCTGTGGGACAGATTGTACTTTTTGACAAAAAACACATTTGTGGTGTTTTCTTGGGGGCTGTATTTTTTGGGTTTTATTCTGCATTTCAAATGACACTTTCTCCATATTCTTTTGGTCGATTTGATCACAGGATACCAAATTTATATAGGTTTTTTAAAAATGTAAAATTTAAAAATTAACATCTTTTGTACGTAAAAAATATTTTCCATTTTGCCAAATTCTGAGGCCAATAACTTTTTCACACTTTGGTGTATGGGCCTATGTAAGGTGTAATTTTTTGCGGTATGTGCCACCATATTAATTTATATCAATTTGGGACCTAAATGACTTTTAGATTTTTTTTTTTAATTCAAATATACTGGGATGGAAGAATGGTGAAAAAGTGGTGACAGGTTACCTGCTGCGATTGGTGCCACCAGGTTTCATACAGCTAAAAGCCGCTGTGTATAGAGAGAGCTTAGCCTTTGAACTCTCTCGTTATAGTACACCCTGGTGCGCTTAGGGGTTAATCTTAATCCATCCACTCAACCCAATATCTGTGCAGTTTTGGCCATTTCTATAACATATGAATTAAATCTAAATCTAAGTCTAATTTGAAACCTATTTAAGGCTTTAGGGGTATAACATACCCCTAATATAACATACTCCCGAACGCTGCACCGCGGGAGTGAACTGACATGCTGAGTTCACTCCCGTGGTGCAGTGTTCGGGCCGTGCGTTCCCGGCAGGATGCGTTGCGAGTGTTCATCGCATCACACTTGTAAGTGTGGAACGGGCCTAACAGATCCTTCTTCCATTTACTGTAAGTATGTGCAGCCAGACAAGACACTTCTAGATCAGTCAAAAGTCTTTTATTATCCATAACTTAATGTAGTCTATCCAACATTGGAGGACTTTCTTTTCTTAAATCATCATCTCTAAGGGAAACTTTAAAGCTAAACAAAATAAAACCAGTCCCTAGCGTTTAAATCATATAAACACAAAGCTCTTCAAATGACATTAAACCACTATCCCAAACTATCTGATGAATATACAAAATACCCTTTTCTCTCCACAAGTGTGAATTCTCTACCAACCCCCCAGATTGGTCTTGTTTATTTGGATTCGAAATGATACTCAAAATCAAAGTGGAAGATCACATTTCCGGCTGACCCAACTTCAGTGGAAATTCCTCAAGACAAGGAAAGAGGGTTCAGTAATTTGTGTGTCCTACTTGTATGACATCCCTACCAGATCTGGGCATCCTATTGCGGTGGGGAATACTATTCTGACACATCTTCCAAACCTGAATCAAAGGATCAGTCAACTCCTGGAAAGTTTGTGGTGCAACATGGTCTTGGTGGATGGAACGAGAAATGTTGTCTGTTAAATTTGCACATCAGGAGAAATTGGCAGTTATCAGACTTGCTTATTAAGGGGCATGACCTTTGTAACAGAAACATGGCCTTGCAGGAAATAGCTCACGCGTCAGAAAATTCCATATTGTGATACTGCAAACTAGGCCAACTCATCGGAGGTGCAAAGTATGAATCGTCAGTTTTATACTGCACCAGATTAAATCATCCAGCATCTGTCTATTTCTACTCTGCACTGGTCTAAAGACAAATACATGTATGCACCCACCCATTGTGTTAACACTTTCGCGACCGAGGATGCAAAGGGTGTATGGAGAGAACTCACGAGCTGAGCTCTCTCCATACACAGCGGGTGACGGCTGTATAATATAGCCAACACCCTCCTGTTACTGCTTTAGTCAGTGCTGGAACCGATTGCGGCAGTTAACCTGTTAAGTGCTGCGGCAAACCCGACTGCGGCACCTAACTTACCATTACATGGGCACCTTCTTGGATGGCCGATCACCGCCCCCTGTGATGTCATCGGTGGGCGGTGATCGGTTGGCATGGCAGCCTACAGTCTTACTGGCAAGTTATTAGAAATCATAGTAAAATAGCTATTGTGGGAGATTTGGCCCAGTAGAGACTGTGGTAGCGGGGTGCTGTGATGCAGTTCAAGACAGTGACACCAAAGTACAGTCCAAAACAGGTCTCGCCTGCGTTTATTGTAGCAGCAAAATAAAACAGCCTTTACATTCAGGCATTAAACAAACAAAATCCTACCCGTCAGGGTGCTAACTATACAGGTGTTCACTAACTCACCACTATACAAAATCACTTGGCTGCTCCAGGCACAGAGGTCAGTGCTGTGTGCTCTCCAGCCTCCTTCCAGAGAGAGACAACCCTTCCAGCTCTGCTGAGCAGTTTTAAAAAAAAGACTGATTGGGCTGCTCCCATCACCTGTGTCCAAGGTGCTGGACACCCAACCTCAGCACTAAGGCCTTGCATAATAGCAAAACCTAGGGGAAACATACCGCCCATCCACAGTTAACCCCTTCAGTGTCTCACATACCCTCCCCCTCTGTTTGACCCTGTGGGGGCGAACACTTTTGGCCATCAGACAGTGGGTACGAGACAGGGCATCGGCATTCCCATGCAGCTTTCCTGCTCGATGTTCTACCGTGAATTTGAAATTCTGCAACATTAGGAACCACCTTATGACCCTGGCGTTCCTCTCTTTGGCCTGACTCATCCAGGTGAGGGGAGAGTGATCGGTCACCAGTGTAAACTGTCGCCCTATCAAGTAATACCTCAGGGATTCCAGAGCCCATTTTATCGCCAAGCACTCCCTCTCAACTATACTATAGTTCTTCTCAGGGGGTGTGAGCTTGCGGCTCAGGAATGTCACGGGATGTTCCTCACCCTCCACTACTTGGGACAGGACAGCCCCTAAGCCTACGTCAGAAGCGTCAGTCTGCACAATAAAGGTCTTGGTGAAGTCAGGGGTGATCAGTACCGGTCCCTCGCACAAAACCGTCTTAAGTCGCTGAAACGCCCCCTCAGCCTCTTCACTCCACTTTACCATCACCGCCCTGCTACCCTTGGTCAGGTCAGTCAGGGGTGCTGCTATGGTTGCAAAATCGGGGATAAATCGGCGATAATAGCCCACTATGCCTAGGAAAGCCCTCACTTGCTTCTTGCTCATAGGTCGTGGCCACTGATGGATCGCCTCCACTTTATTTACTTGGGGTTTGATGACACCTCGCCCAATACGGTACCCCAGGTAACGGGCCTCTTCCAGCCCCAGTGCACATTTTTGGGGGTTCGCTGTCAGCCCTGCTGCCCTCAGGGAGTCTACCACTGCTTGTACCTTGGCTAGATGACTCTCCCAATCGTTACTATAGACTATGATGTCATCCAGGTAGGCCGAGGCATATCTCCGGTGAGGTTTTAGCACGAGATCCATTAACCTCTGGAATGTGGCGGGAGCCCCATGTAGCCCAAAGGGGAGTACCACGTACTGAAAAAGCCCATCAGGAGTAACAAAAGCGGTCTTCTCTTTGGCCCTCTCAGTAAGGGGTACCTGCCAATACCCTTTCGTCAGGTCAAGGGTGGAGAAGAATCTAGCCTGTCCAAGTCGTTCTATCAACTCGTCAACCCTGGGCATGGGATAAGAATCAAATTTGGACACCTCGTTCAACTTCCTAAAGTCATTGCAGAACCGTAGGGAACCATCAGGTTTGGGAATCAACACAATAGGACTCGACCAGTCACTTTTAGACTCCTTGATAACCCCCAGGTCTAACATCTGCCTGACTTCTTCGGATATGGCAAGCCGGCGCGCTTCAGGGACCCGGTAGGGTTTTTGGTGTACCCGGATGTGGGGTTCGGTTATGATATCATGCTTGATGACTGAAGTACGTCCCGGTAACTTAGAGAACACATCCACATTTCGGAACACAAACTCCTTCGCTTCCTGAATCTGGGCCCTGGAGAGGGACTCCGAGATCCGTACTTCAGGCACCTTGGCATCGGGTACACCTACCTCCGGTGTCACCTTCTTGGGGACAGACGCTTTTTCTACTCCCACGGCCATCAGGGACTCTCTTTCCCTCCATGGCTTTAGGAGGTTCACGTGGTATATCTGTTCGGGTTTCCTCCTCCCCGGCTGAGATACCTTGTAGTTAACCTCCCCCACTTTCTCCATGACCTCATATGGTCCTTGCCATTTTGCCAAGAACTTGCTCTCAACGGTGGGCACCAGAACTAACACTCTGTCGCCTGGGTTAAAGGTCCTGAGTCTGGCTGACCTATTGTAGACCCTACACTGGGCCTCTTGTGCCCTTGTCATGTGCTCCTTTACAAGGGGCATTACCGCCGCTATGCGGTCCTGCATAAGGGAGACGTGTTCTATCACACTACGGTGGGGGGTCCTCTCCTGTTCCCAGGTCTCCTTGGCTACATCCAAAAGCCCACGTGGGGAACGGCCATATAACAGCTCAAAGGGTGAGAAACCCGTGGAGGACTGGGGAACTTCACGTATGGCAAACATCAAATAGGGCAACAAACATTCCCAGTCCTTCCCATCCTTGCTGACCACCCTCTTTAGCATCCCCTTCAAGGTCTTGTTAAACCTCTCGACTAGGCCATCTGTCTGAGGATGATACACAGAGGTGCGGAGCTGTTTAACCTGCAGTAACTTACACATCTCCTTCATTACCCTAGACATGAATGGGGTACCCTGGTCAGTTAAGATTTCCTTGGGGAGGCCTGTGCGTGAGAATACCTGGAACAGCTCCCTAGCAATATTTTTGGAGGAGGTGTTCCTTAATGGAATCGCCTCGGGATACCGCGTAGCGTAGTCCAGGATAACCAGGATGTATTGGTGCCCCCTTTAGGATTTGACTATGGGGCCAACCAGATCCATTGCAATCCGTTCAAATGGCACCTCTATGATTGGTAGCGGGACCAAAGGACTCCTGAAGTGGGACACTGGGGCAGTAAGTTGACACTCAGGGCAGGAGCTACAATACCGGTTTACCTCCTCCCACACCCCGGGCCAGAAAAATCTCTGCAGGATCCTCTCCCGGGTCTTCTCAGCACCTAAGTGCCCTCCCAGCACATGTTTGTGTGCCAACTCTAGCACCAGCCTACGGTGAGATTGGGGTACTACAAGTTGCTCAACCTCCTCACCCCGTATCTGGTCGACCCTGTACAACAGCTCCCCAACAATCACCATTCGGGGGTATATTTTGTCAGCCCCTGGTATTTGGAGTACCCCATTTATCACCTTAACATTCTCCCGTGCTTTAAACAAGGTAGGGTCCTGTAGCTGTGCAGCCCCAAAATTCTCCTCGTGGCCCTCGACCTCACCAGCTAGGACCTCTAGGGGAGAGAATTCATCACATGGGGTAACCCCTACTGCTGGTGTGGGTACATCGGCCTCAAAGGGTTCAGGGGCCAAGGCCGGACATACCTGTCGTTTATTATGTGCAACAGCACCTGAGGTGGGTCTTCGTCTCCAGAGGTCCCAAAACACCGGTAAGTCTCTGCCGATAATAGCCTCATGAAACAGGGTCCCCACCACCCCCACTTCATGGGTAATAGTACCACAAGGGGTATGTAGGTTGATGACAGCAGTGGGATATTCGCGAGTGTCCCCATGTATACATAACACTCCCACTTTACGCCCACTGTACAGTCCAGGATCAACCAAAGTTCCCCGCACCAGGGTAACCAGACTCCCTGAGTCTAGCAAGGCTTCCACCGTGTGACCACCGATTGTGACCACACACACTTGGGGTTCTGCATCCGTAACTGTCTCGGCAGCCAGAACCGGCCGGGCAAACAGGGACATTCGCCGGGTCTGGTTGCAGTCCATTGGCTCCACTGACAGGGGACAGTTGGCAGCAATATGGCCCATTTCATGGCATCGCCAGCACTGGATACGGCTATGACCTCTGTCACGAGCCTCACTGGGTTTCTGTGTATCCAAGCCCCCCAGTGGACCCCCTCCCAACCTGACCTGTTTCCCTTTTTCTGCAGTAGCAGTCTTACCAGCTGGTTTAGTGGCCTTGTCACTGGCACTGCTTCGTGTGGGAGGGATAAGTAGAAGATCCTCTGTAGCCCGATACCTCTCTACTAGGGACACAAGTTCCTCAGCATTTGTGGGACCGGCCTGTCCAACCCACCGCTGGAGCCGAGAAGGCAGAGAACGGGTGAACTTGTCAAGAACCACTCTCTCGACCATCTGTGCTGGGGTGCAGTCCTCGGGTTGTAGTCACTTCCGGACAAGATGGATCAGGTCATGCATTTGGGAGCGCGGGGGTAGTTTTTCTGAGTAAGCCCACTGGTGGACCCGGCTGGAACGAACTTGAATGGTGACCCCAAGACGAGCCAGAATCTCCGCCTTTAGCTGGGGGTACTCACGGGCCTCCGTTTCACTCAGGTCGTAGTAGGCCTTCTGCGATTCGCCTGTCAGGAACGGCGCCAGGACATCTGCCCACTGCTCAGCTGGTAACTCCTCTCGCTCAGCTACTCGCTCGAACACAGTGAGATACGCCTCCACATCGTCGGTCGCCGTCATCTTTTGTAAAGCCTTCTGCACTGCAGCCCGTGCGGAATGCTGGACAACCGGGTACCCTTGCAAACCAGTATGGGACCCCTCAGTAGTCGTCGCTTGCGGTGCTGCCATAACGCCAGCAAACTTTTCCATCATCAGCTGGAACATGGCTCGGGACTCTTCCTGCTGCTGGCGGGATCTCTCCTCCTGCAGCTGGAACATGGCTTGCTGCTGGCGGGACCTCTCCTCCTGCTGCTGGAACATGGCTCGGGACTCTTCCTGCTGTTGCTGGAGCATGGCTTGCTGCTGTCGGGACTTCTCCTCCTGCTGCTGGAGCATGGCTTGCTGCTGGCGGGACCTCTCCTCTTGCTGCTGGAGCATGGCTTGCTGCAGCTGTCGATTAGCCTGGGACTCCTCCTGCTGCTGGCGGGACCTCTCCTCCTGCTGCTGGAGCATGGCTTTAATAAAGTCCTCCATCTTGGCTTTATCCTGCAATTTGCCTGCTGCTTTCACCCAGGCCATGCAATGTTGCAGGATGTAGCGAGCCTTTCAGGTGTGTGTCTTTTGAACTGCCCGCATCCTCCACCATATGTGGGAGATTTGGCCCAGTAGAGACTGTGGTAGCGGGGTGCTGTGATGCAGTTCAAGACAGTGACACCAAAGTACAGTCCAAAACAGGTCTCGCCTGCGTTTATTGTAGCAGCAAAATAAAACAGCCTTTACATTCAGGCATTAAACAAACAAAATCCTACCCGTCAGGGTGCTAACTATACAGGTGTTCACTAACTCACCACTATACAAAATCACTTGGCTGCTCCAGGCACAGAGGTCAGTGCTGTGTGCTCTCCAGCCTCCTTCCAGAGAGAGACAACCCTTCCAGCTCTGCTGAGCAGTTTAAAAAAAAAGACTGATTGGGCTGCTCCCATCACCTGTGTCCAAGGTGCTGGACACCCAACCTCAGCACTAAGGCCTTGCATAATAGCAAAACCTAGGGGAAACATACCGCCCATCCACAGTTAACCCCTTCAGTGTCTCACACTATATACTGCAATACAGTAGTATTGCAGTATATAGTATTAGCAATCGGAGCCTGCAGGGTTAAATTACCCTGGAGGATCAGAAATAATGATATATAAATATTTAAAAAATGTAAAACAAATATGAAAAAATAGTAAAAAAAGGAAAAGGAAATAAACAGTAATCATAAACATGTTTGGTATCATCGCGTCCCAAAATGTCCGATCTATCAAAATATAATAACAATTTTTCCTGGTGTTTAACCCCATAACGGAAAATAGCGCACAAAGTTAAAAGTGCCACATTTTGAAAAATATAAAAAATTCTTTAAAAAGTGATCAAAAGGCCAGACAGTGGTCAAAATGATAGCATTAAAAACGTCATCAAAAGTTGCAAAAAATGACACCAACTACAGCTCCCTACACTGAAAAAGCGCCAGAAATGTTATAATTACGTTTTTTGTACAGAAGGTTTTTAATTTTAGTAAATGTATGAAAACATTATAAAACCTATACAAATTTGGTATCATCGTGATTGTAAAGAAGAAATGTCATTTGGGGCATTTTTTCATCATTTTCACAGCATTCAGATTTTTTCCTCGCTTCCCAGTACACGGCATGGAATAATAAATACTGTCACTATAAAGTGCAATTTGTTACGCAGAAATAGATTTTTGAAGGTGGGGAGTGAAAAATGAAAATGCAAAAACGAAAGAGAGCCACATCCTAGAGGGGTTAAAAGGAACCTACCACCACAAATCTACCTATAAAGGTAGTTCGGGTGGTAGGTGGATCAATGGGATGTGAGGATAGCCCTTTTAAGGGCTAATCCTCACGTCCCCACACTTTTTTGTTAACTTTTATTAGACTTTTATGCAAATTTACTTATGCGGCTACTGGGACGTGGAGTAGCCGCATCTGAGGTTACAAGAGGCAGTTACTCCACGCCCCGGAAAGCCTCTTTTCCTCTCCTACCTACCCATCTTTGGCGCGCAGCTCCGCGTAGCTGCGCGCTCTCATCCGGCGATCCTGCCGTCTGCGCATGCGCAGAAGAGCAGGCCCGCACCTGTTTCGGAGCAGTGACCGCGCAGGGGAAAAGAGGCTACCGGGGCGTGGAGTAGCCGCCTCGTGTAACCTCAGATGCGGCTACTCCACGCCCCAGTAGCCGCATAAGTAAATTTGCATAAAAGTTTAATAAAAGTTAACAAAAAAGTTTGGGGACGTGAGGATTAGCCCTTAAAAGGGCTATCCTCACGTCCCATTGATCCACCTACCACCCGATCTACCTTTATAGGTAGATTTGTGGTGGTAGGTTCCCTTTAAGTTTTCCCTTTATTTTTTGAGCAGTGTATAATTGTGATGTTTAGACTCCCATCCATGATACAATGGGGCACATTTATTTACCCATACTGCGTGATCCCCGAAAGTGCATTTTCTGACCGGTATGCTCATCTGTCGTGATTCACGAAGATTGTGTGCCCTATTTCCTGCTTCTGTCACTTCCCCGCTCAGGTCCGCTGGAGTTCACCTTCTTCTTCCTGGTGCATGTAAGTGAATGCTTAATACCTGTCACAGCTGTGCAAATCCCAAAAATATCAAGAGGTCCGACAGAAATGCGATCCACGGACCCTTAGTAAATAAGCTCCAGTGTTTGGTCTTTGAACTGCGACACCCCATGGTCAGTGTTTCATAGATGAAGCTCGTTTGTGTGGGTAAGCTATACATTTCAATATTATGAGAAAATAATTGCTTTTATTTATTTATTATTTTTAATATTCAACTAGTACACCCCCATAAATAAAGCATATGAAAATGTAAGAGGAATTTTGACCTTTCTTATACGATTTGTACAGAGATTAGTGTTAATTTTATCAATGAATCCACAGCTTTTTGATAAGAGGAAAAACCAGCAGCAAGAACCAGCAAAACAAGAAAGACACAGAAATAAAAAAGTCACAAATGGGACAAGTGGCTCCAATGTATTTCACATCTTCATAGCATTGTTTTTCTGATGCAATTTATTGCTTTATCTCCTCTAATGTGGATTGTGATACTATCTTAATGAAGTATTATTACAAGTATACCGTTTTGGCAATGTGCTGAGATCCGATGCTATACCAGGTTTGTATTTTTCCCCCCAAAAAACAGATAATATCAAATATAATAAACTCTGTGCAATGTTTCATTTTAAATGGAGCCTGTATCAGTCGGTGTATGAAAATATACAATGAAATTTCCTTAACACATTAATCCAGAAAATCTGATCCTTTGGTCCTTTGATTTAAGAAAAAAAAGTCGATTTTGTGTAAATTTCTTATTAAAAGGGAAACATATTAACTGTTATCTTTTAATAAAAAATGACAAGCAGCTAACAGGAGCTTATCTATCAGGCAGTCTCTAATCCAGTAGATAACTGAGATGTTGTGAAATTTCACAAGATGAGCACTGAGAACATCCTATTAAGAGATTCCTCCAAGAAAAATAATTTAAAAAAAAGCAGAACACAGTTCCTTAAATTTGATCCTTAAGGACTGGAGTGTTCTTTTTCTTTTATGACCAGACAGTTTTTAGTAGTTACTATTTTAATGACTATAAGCCCCAGAGTACTTCCCATACCATCTCCTGCACTCCCTTTCCCGTTATCTGCTGGAAATCTCGGGAGCACAGAGCTAACTGATGTAACTAGAGGGGAGGGGGAGTAAACCTTAAAGTATGAATGAAACGCTCACCATGCTGTTATTTGCTATTTAGCAATTTTTCTTTATCAAAAATATAGCGATTGTTACAAGTATTTAAGGCTAAACATAATCACCCAAGTGTGAAAGGTCATATAATCCAGCGTGAACTTCAGGGAGACGGTCTGAGCACAACATGTAGTTACCCCATTAGGGAGGACGGGATCCAGCACATCATGTGACGTTACGGGGCGTGTCTGTTCTTCAGACATGCATAGTGACAATCCCACCACTAAGATAAATACAGCGGTCAAAATGCAAATTACTCTAAAAGACACAAAGATTTAAAAACAATTGGCAATGAAAAATTGTCTGATAAACAGCATAGAAGTGGTGCTATACATCAATGGCAATTAATATTCAAAGGTTATTTACCAATACCAGCATATATACCTAAAGTTGCAAACTCCACCTAATCACAACATTTACAAAGGTTTACCAAAGTTTGCAAAAGCCTGCAAGTTTACAAAAATGTAAAAAAGTTTGCCAAAAGTTTACAACAAGTTTGCAAAAACTTTACAAAGTTTACAAAAAGAGACAAAAATTACAATTTTCATTCATTCCTTTTGGAGCGAGGGTGTGCAGGCAAAAAAATCCAATATACTTTGCGCTGTAGCAATTTTATAACTATGGAACCCTGATTAATCCCTTCAATCTCTTCCAGCACAGCCCACTGGTCTTGAATAGTAGCACAATGGGATAAAGTAAAAAAAAAAGGCACTAGACAAATGATTACCAATGCGGAAAGGGAAGCTATTAAAAACTTGTCTGGTGATGACACTATTATATTTTATATCACTAAAAATGTGGATAAGGGGGAGGGGCACCGTAGTGTGGGATAGGGAAATGTATATAAAGGAAGCAAAGTCACAGCTATCTTATCATAAAGTAAATTGGAATCTGACCCTACAAATATATTTAAGCAAGAAATTGCTGTCATACTTTGTGATGCATTGGAAGAGGGACTTATCCAGGACACGCTATTTAAGAGGCTGGTCCATGATTCCCCAAGGGTGCATGTGTTGTATTTGCTCCCCAAAATACATAAGGACATGTCCCATCCTCCAGGGCGCCCTATTGTGTCCGGAGTTGTTTCAGTACTACACCCTCTGTCGATCTATGTAGCTTCCTACAACCGCTCTTAAAAAGGTTACCTAACTGATTGAAGGACCCTACAGATTCTTTAAGAAAGAATCAGAGCACAGGATTTGACAGATGTCACTCTGTTTTGTAATTTAGATATAAAGAGCCTCTATACCAATATTCCACTGTTAGTAGTAAGAGAAAAATTGGGGCAGGATCCCAAGTTGTCTAATGCCTTTATCAACTTCATTATGGATTTGTTGGATATTATCCTTAATAGAAACTATTTTAGATTTCAAGAGGAGCATTACTTGCAGCTACAGGGGACTTCTATGGGGTCCACTGCGGCTCCAAGTCTGTGTTTGAGGATCAGTACCACTCTGGACACAGACACAGCCATCTGGCCAAAATTTGGCTTAGGTATGTGAACGATGTGTTTGTGTGTTGGAGAGGTACAAAAGATGAATTGGAAGAATGGATGGTGTATCTTAATTTCTGTCATGAATTAATTGAATTTTCAGCTGAGGTTCAGGAGAATCAAATTTGTTACCTGGACATTGAGGTTAAGAGACAGATGGATGGCACTGTAGCCACAACCTTATAGTCTATGCCGACAGATCGTAATAATTTGTTAAACAGGAGAAGCTTTCATAACCCACAAGTGTTTAAAGGGATCACTAAAGGCCAGTTTGTTAGAGCCCGAAGAATCTGTAGCTCTGATGAAGATTACCATATTAATAAGAACCTGTCACCAGGAACCTGTCACCAGGAAACCCATTTTTAGCACTCCCCCAGTCCCCATAGAGCATAGTACATATACTGCCAAAGTGTTTTTGTATTGAAAATTTTACAGAAAAAAAATATGTTATATAGTACCTTCCATTAGCATCTGCTGTGTGACTAGGCAGTTGCCTTATGGGAGGGGCTGGAAAGGAACAGTTCCCCCCCACCCTTGGGAAACATGTGACCTTTTCAAATAAATGAATAACTCCCACCACTCGGGATTGGCTATAGAGGAGCATAGGGCGTCGCTAAGCCAAGTGATGGGTGTTTTCATATATTTGAAAAGGTCACATGGAGTAGCTGTTCCCCAGGGGTGGGGGGAACTGCTTCTTTCCAGCCCCTCCCATTTGGCAACTGCCTAGTCACACAGCAGATGCTAATGAAAGGTACAATATAACATATCTTTTTTTCTGTAAAACCTATTTTTAATACAAAAACACTTTGGCAGTGTCACGGGCACCCCCGCGATCCATACCATGGATCGCGGGTGCACCCGTGCCTCCGTTGCGGGCACCCCCGCGATCCATATCGCGGATCGCGGGTGCACCCGTGCCTCCCTCCGCTGCCCCAGTGCCGCTCCGGTGCACTCACCTCTCCTGGCTCCCGCTCCCGTCCGGACTGGGTCTCGCGCGCGGCCCCGCTCCCTAGGGCGCGCGCGGCACTGTCTCAAGATTTAAAGGGCCAGCGCACAGGTGATTAGTATTGGTCATTTCCTGTTTTGTATATAACCCTGCGTTCCAGTGTATTCCTGCGTTCCAGTGTATTCCTGTGTGTTCCCGTTCCTGAGTCCTGTGTTGCCGTGTTACCCGTGTTCCTCCCTGTCGCTGTGTGCCTGTGTTCCCATTCCCTCCTGCCTGGACCTCCTGTTGCTGACCCCGGACTTGAACCTGACGTTGCATCTCTGCCGCCTGCCCTGACCCTGTGCCTGGACCCGACTACGAGTTTGTCATCCGTTAAGGTACCTCGACCTCGGCTGCCACCGTGGGCTAGTCACACCTGGGAACGACCTAGTGGTATCCTGCCGCAGCAAGTCCAACCCGCTTTGCGGCGGGCTCTGGTGAAAACCAGGTGCCGCTGGGCTCCGGTTCCGGGTGTTGGCTAGTTACATCTCCCGCGGTGGTCCAGAGGATCCACTGATCCTAACAGTAAGATCCGGCCATGGATCCCGCCGAGGCTCCTTCTCCCAGTCAGCCTGATCTCGCCACCATCGTGATCCACCAGTCCCGGCAGATTGCAGCACAGCGGAATCAGCTAGAGCACCGCCATGCTCCAACAACTACTTGCTACCCAACATCAGCAACAGTCTCCAGAAGCGGCCGCTGCGACCCCTGCTGCCCCGGCTTATCTTCCTGCTGCTGAACCCAGGCTACGCCTCTCTTTGCCCGGCAAGTATGATGGAGATCCAAAGATGTGCAGGGGCTTCATAACCCAGTGCTCCTTGCACATAGAACTGATGCCGTCACAATTTGCCACAGAGCGGTCCAAGGTGGCATTTGTCCTCAGCCTTCTTTCCGGGAAAGCCCTGGCCTGGGCTACTCCACTTTGGGACAGAGATGACCCGGTTGTGTCTAACCTCACTGCGTTTCTGTCAGAGTTCCGGTCAGTCTTCGAGGAACCAGCACGAGCCTCCTCTGCGGAGTCTGCATTGTTGAACTTGCGTCAGGGCAACTCATCGGTGGGAGAGTACGCAGTTCAATTCCGCACCCTGGCTTCTGAACTTGCGTGGAACGATGCAGCCCTCATCGCTACATTTAAGAAAGGGCTCTTTGCGCAGGTCAAGGACGCACTGGCAGCTCGGGATCTTCCATCTACTCTGAGTGACCTCATCACCTTGGCCACTCGAATTGATGTTCGGTTTAAGGAGCGAGCTGAGGAACTACGCTCCGAGTATCCCCAAGGCCGTGTTAGACGCATTCCTCGCCTGGCGCCAGTCTTCCAAAGGCCGCTCCAGGGCCCGCCTGAATCTTCTGCTGAGGAACCCATGCAGGTTGACCGAACCCGGCTCACTCTACGAGAGCGTTCAAGACGCCGACAGGAGAACCTCTGTCTGTACTGTGCCAGCCCTGAGCATTTCATCGGTTCCTGTCCTGTCCGTCCTCAACGTCCGGGAAACGCCAGCACCTAGGCTTCTTGGGAGAAGCGTCCCTAGGTGTAAATACAGCTTCTCCACGTCTGACTCTTCCCGTGCTCCTCAGCGTTGGCACCGGTACCCAGATCCAGGTTACTGCCTTCCTGGACTCGGGCTCTACAGCGAACTTCGTGGATGCAGCCTTGGTCTCTCGGCATCACTTCCCGGTGGTTCGTCTCGAGAAGCCATTGTCTATTGCCTCGGTCAATGGTCAGATTCTCTCCGTGCCCATCTGGTTTCGCACGGAGCCCCTGCTTCTGCAAGTTGGTGCCCTACATCAAGAGAGACTTTCGTTTTTTGTGCTGCCCCAGAGCACATCTGCTCTACTGCTGGATCTCCCCTGGTTGCAGCTTCATGCCCCTGTACTGGACTGGTCCTCCGGGCATATCCTCCGTTGGGGTCCGAACTGTGCTTCACGTTGTATGCAGATTCCCCGTCCACTACCTGTGAGGACTTCGACTCTGGCTCCCAAGTCTCTGGAGGGTCTGCCAGCTTGTTATCGGGACTTTTCGGACGTTTTCTCCAAGAAGCAGGCGGAGATTCTACCACCACATCGTCCCTATGATTGCCCTGTGGATCTTCTTCCTGGCACCACTCCTCCCAGAGGTCGGGTCTATCCTCTTTCTGTACCTGAGTCTCTAGCCATGTCCGACTACATCAAGGAGAATCTGCAGAGGGGTTTTATACGCAAGTCCTCCTCTCCGGCTGGCGCAGGTTTTTTCTTCGTTACCAAGAAGGACGGCTCCCTACGTCCCTGTATAGACTATCGTGGGCTGAATAAGATCACAGTAAAAAACCGTTACCCCCTGCCGTTGATTACAGAACTCTTTGATCGCCTACGTGGTTCCAAGGTGTTCTCCAAGCTGGACCTCCGTGGTGCTTACAATCTCATCCGGATCCGCAAAGTTGATGAGTGGAAGACGGCGTTTAACACCCGTGACGGGCACTTTGAGTACCTAGTGATGCCCTTTGGACTGTGTAATGCCCCTGCTGTTTTTCAGGAGTTTGTGAACGACATTTTTCGGGACCTTCTTTATATTTGTGTCGTGGTCTACCTCGATGACATCTTGGTTTACTCTCCAGACCTTGAGTCCCACCAGGCACACGTACGACAAGTTCTAGGTCGACTTCGTGCCAATCACCTCTATGCCAAGTTAGAAAAATGCCTGTTTCACCAGCACTGCCTTCCCTTCCTTGGTTACATAATTTCCAACAGAGGCCTCCAGATGGACCCCGCGAAGCTGTCTGCAGTTCTTCAGTGGCCACGTCCAGAGGGTCTCCGAGCCATACAGAGGTTCCTGGGGTTTGCGAACTATTACCGTCAGTTTATTCCCCATTTCTCCACTCTGGTGTCCCCCATCGTGGCGCTCACCAAGAAGGGTGCCAATCCACGTGCCTGGTCTCCAGCTGCTGAAATGGCCTTCTCCAAGTTAAAGTCTGCTTTCTCCTCGGCTCCCGTACTCTCTAGGCCAGATACGGACAAACCCTTTCTTCTGGAGGTGGACGCATCCTCCATAGGAGCTGGAGCGGTGCTCACTCAGAAAGGGCCCAAGGGCCGAACTTTGACTTGCGTTTTTTTTTCCAAGACTTTTTCCCCAGCTGAGAGAAATTATTCCATTGGAGACAGAGAACTATTAGCCATCAAACTTGCTCTTGAAGAATGGTGATATCTTCTGGAGGGAGCTCTCCATCCTGTTTGTGTGTACACTGACCACAAGAATCTTCTGTACCTCCAGACAGCCCAGCGCCTGAATCCCAGGCAAGCCCGGTGGTCTTTGTTCTTCTCCCGCTTTGACTTGCTGATTCATTTTCGTCCGGCAGACAAGAATGTCAAGGCTGATGCTCTGTCCCGTTCGTCAGATGTTGTTGGAGATGAACCAGTTCCTCGGCACATAATTTCTCCTGATCAGCTTGTTGTTGCAGCTCCGGTGGACCTTCGGCAGCTGCCTCCTGGCAAGACGTATGTTAGACCTGCTCTCAGGAAGAGGATTCTGTCTTGGGGACATTCTTCTCGTCTGGCTGGGCACCCTGGGGTGCAACGCTCCTTGGCCCTCATCTCCCGCTATTACTGGTGGCCAGACCTGGTCAAAGATGTTCGGGAGTTTGTGGGATCCTGCTCCTCCTGTGCCCGCAATAAAGCCTCTCGTCTCAAACCGGCTGGACTGTTACTCCCGTTGCCGATACCCAGTCGCCCGTGGTCTCACGTGGCAATGGACTTTGTTACTGATCTGCCTGTCTCCTCGGGCAATGCTGTCATCTGGGTGGTGACGGACCGGTTTTCCAAAATGTCCCATTTTGTTCCCCTTCCAGGTCTTCCGTCTTCTCCACAGCTTGCCAGTTTGTTCTTCAAACATATCTTCCGTCTGCATGGCCTTCCGCTTCACATTGTGTCCGATCGAGGAGTCTAGTTTGTCTCTAAATTCTGGCGTTCTTTATGTAACCAACTGCAGGTCATCCTTGACTTTTCTTCTGCTTACCACCCTCAGTCGAATGGTCAAGTAGAGAGGGTGAACCAGACTTTGGGCTGCTACTTGCGCCACTTCGTCTCAGCCCGTCAAGACAATTGGACTGACCTTCTACCTTGGGCTGAGTTCTCTTACAATTCTCTGGACTCGGGATCTACTGGTTCGGCTCCGTTCTTCGTGGTCTATGGACGTATTCTTCGCCCACCTCTCCCGATGTCTACTCCCTCTGTTGTCCCTGCGGTGGAGGATCTGGTGCAGGATCTCAAGGCTGTTTGGGACCAGACCCGCCAGTCCCTTCTACGAGCTTCAGACCGTACCAAGACCCAGGCTGATAAAAGACGTCGAGCTCCTCCTGTCTTCTCTCCTGGTGACAAAGTATGGCTATCCTTCAGATACGTCCGGCTTAAGATACCCAGCTATAAACTTGGGCCCCGGTTCCTTGGCCCCTTTGAGGTAATCAAGCGCATTAATCAAGTGGCATACAAGCTCCGCCTTCCTCCATCTATGCGCATCCCGAACTCCTTTCATGTATCCCTCCTGAAGCCAGTCGTCTTGAACCGCTTCACCCAGCAATCCCCTCCTCCGGCTCCTGAGGCTGATTCTCCAGATGTATATGAAGTCAAGGAGGTTCTGGACATGAAGTTCGTAAGGGGTAAGCGGTTCTTCCTTGTAGATTGGAAGGGGTTCGGGCCTGAGGAGAGATCCTGGGAGCCTGAAGAGAATATTTTTGATCGGACTCTCCTCCTTAGGTTTCTTGGGACCAAGAAGAAGAGGGGGAGGCCGAAGGGGGGGGGGGTACTGTCACGGGCAACCCCGCGATCCATACCACGGATCACGGGTGCACCCGTGCCTCCCTCCGCTGCCCCAGTGCCGCTCCGGTGCACTCACCTCTCCTGGCTCCCGCTCCCGTCCGGACTGGGTCTCGCGCGCGGCCCCGCTCCCTAGGGCGCGCGCGCGGCACTGTCTCAAGATTTAAAGGGCCAGCGCACAGGTGATTAGTATTGGTCATTTCCTGTTTTGTATATAACCCTTTGTTTCCCATCATTCCCTGCCGGATCTTTGTGCCTCTTAGCCTTAGAGAAAGCTTCCTAGCGAGTATTGCTGTGTTCCTGCGTATTCCTGTATTCCTGCGTTCCAGTGTATTCCTGTGTGTTCCCGTTCCTGAGTCCTGTGTTGCCGTGTTACCCGTGTTCCTCCCTGTCGCTGTGTGCCTGTGTTCCCATTCCCTCCTGCCTGGACCTCCTGTTGCTGACCCCGGACTTGAACCTGACGTTGCATCTCTGCCGCCTGCCCTGACCCTGTGCCTGGACCCGACTACGAGTTTGTCATCCGTTAAGGTACCTCGACCTCGGCTGCCACCGTGGGCTAGTCACACCTGGGAACGACCTAGTGGTATCCTGCCGCAGCAAGTCCAACCCGCTTTGCGGCGGGCTCTGGTGAAAACCAGGTGCCGCTAGGCTCCGGTTCCGGGTGTTGGCTAGTTACATCTCCCGCGGTGGTCCAGAGGATCCACTTATCCTAACAGGCAGTGTATGTACTATGCTCTGTGGGGAGTGCTAAAAATGGGTCTCCTGGTGACAGGTTCCCTTTAAGGAAAAAGGTTATGATAGATTAGAGTTAGAAAAGGTGGGGGAGGAAGTTGGTAGAACAACTAGAGAAGAATTTATAAAACAGGGATTAAAGAGTAATTAAATAGACCAAAAAATACTGTTTGCCTCTACATATGATAAGCATGCTGAATTTATTAAACATACAATAAAAAAGCATTGGTCTTTATTAAAATATGAACCAAAATTTGGACATTTGTTCAAACATCCCCCTAAATTTATTTATCATAAAGGAAAATCATTGGGGAATAGTATGGTTTGGGCAGATTTGAGAAAAAAAATTTCAAAAATTTTTTGAGGGAACCTTTCCTTGCTTATCATGCCAAAACTGTAACAATATGGTAAAAGGGGACAGGATGGTACATCCCACAAAGGGGATACCCATCCCTGTTAAGGGTTGGTTTACATGTAATACAAAAAACATTTAACATATGATTAAAGGGGTATTCCCATCTGGGCATTTACATTTAATTTAATTCATTTGCCATATGTAAACATTTCTTCAATTGGATGTTATTAAAAAAAATGTTCCATGTGAAAATAATTTCTCATAAATGTAGTCATAATTTCTCATAAATGTTGTCATAAATCATAAGTCATAAATGTAGCTTCCTGGGATACAACCACCTCACACTCTGGCAGCGGTGGCCAGACATGCGCTATGGCTTCAGCGTTCATTACCACAGAATGGCTGTGGGACATACAGTAACTCCCAGACATTTCATATGAAAAAAACTTTTGTTTCTTAGGTCAATCCCTCCAGCAGAGGTGGTCATATCCAAGGACACAGTCTAGTTTCTAAGAGACCATATCACTACATTTATGAGAAATTATCTTCACACGGGTAATTTTAAAAAAAAATAACATCTAATTGAAATAATGTTTATATATGGCAGATTAATGAAACTAAATGTTAGACTCCAGACGAGAATAACCCTTTAAGCATCCATGTGGACAGGTGAAGGACACTACAGATGTTCTGGGCTGTGTGGAGGGGGTCCTCCTTGACTCAGACATGTGGTTGGTTACTTGTGAGGGTGAGACCCCGCATCCCGTGGTCATGGCACATAGAACATCTAAATGCCATGACCACGGGATGCGGGCGTCAAAATATTTTTTGGAAATGTCCAATATAGACATGGACCTGGTTGAATATATTATGCTTCTTTTGGACTTTGTTTTAAAAAATATTTTTTTTGTTTTCCACGATCGACTTTTCCTACAGCTCCAGGGAACAGCTATGGGGACGACTTGTGTGCCAATCTTTTCCTGGAGCTGTGGGAGAGAGAAATCGTTGATAACACTCCAGGTTACAACGCCGTAATCTCGTGGTCAAGGTATATAGATGATATACTATTTATTTGGCAGGGTTCTGCCACTGATTTGGATTTATTTTTGCAGGGCCTCAACTTCAACCACCAGAACATTACGCTTACCTGAAAGTACAGCCAAGACCAGATAGAGTTTCTTGACATTTTAATTGGAAAAAGCTAGGAAGGCTTTGTTACCACAGATGTGTTTCGAAAAGAGACATCTGTAAACTCTCTTCTTCATGCATCTTCCTCCCACTACCCACAGTCCAAAAAAAGCCATTCCGGTGGGACAGTTCCTGCGAATGAGACGTATCTGCTCCAGCGACCATTCCTTTGAAAAACAGGCTAGTGATCTGACTAAACGATTCCGGGATAGAGGCTATAGAGAAGCTACGATTAAACGTGGATACAATCGTGCCAAAAATGAAACTCGCAGCTCCCACTTGGTGAGTAGACCAAGGGAGAAAAATGTGATGGAACCAGTGAGATTGATCACTGGTTTCAACTCTCAATGGAGGGGGATTAGGGAGATTATGGGCAAGATCTAGCACAGAGCCTCACAACGAATCCTTCTATCACTTGGTGAAAATCATGTAACATACGGGACATGTTGGTGCGGAGTCACTATGTTCCCCATATAAAAAAGAACTGGTTAGGAAAGAATGGTCCAACATGGGGTTCGTACTGCTGTGGCAAATGCAAGGCATGCCAATATATGGAGCGCACACAGAGGTTCACCGACTCCTGTTTGGAAAAAGAATACAAAATTGTATATCACATTAACTGCAATACAGAGTCGTTGGTCTACTGCCTGCCCTGCCCCTGTGGGAAATTATATGTTGGCATGACAACCAGACCTTTGAAGGTACGTGTCCTTGAGCATATTCGGCGCATAAGAGCAGCCAGGAAAGACGATAGCTCCGGCCCTCTAAAAGATTTAAAATTGCAACCGGTCCCGAAGCATTTCCATGAGAAACATGGCTATAACCCAAAGGGACTTACAGTACGAGGGATAGATAGGGTCATCATGGGGTCTGGGGGGGGGGGGGGAGGGAAGAAGAGGTTTTTGCAAAAAGAGTTGAGATGGATCACCCTCCTGGACACTCTGCAGCCGAGAGGTCTCAATGAGGCAATGAGCTTTAAACCTTTTTTATAATGTTTTTTAAGTCAAATTGATGTTGTGTCTAATTTTTGTTTTCCATTTCCACTTGTAGATGTCATAAATGGTTTTAAATGATTTGATATATATACAACTTTTCCACCTCGGGCACTTATCAAGACTGTAGAATACTTCTGGATGAGGCATCCACAAGAAAAAGGCTTGATTGGAGACACCTGTGATGATTGATCTATATGTGCACCCAAACTGTCATACTATGGGTGCTCATTTATATATGTGTCCATACACCAAATGTGTCTTGGGTTGATTTTATCATTGTGATTTGTTTTGTAGTGGTTCACTTTTTGATGGATTATCCATCTTGATGGTTTGTGTTCACTATGTTTCACTGGGAAGCTTATGGTTTCAGTTTTGGCAGTATAATCCATATCCGGCTGTTTCACACCATTAGTTATGTATAGTTTTGTAGCTGGTTCACTGCTTGAACACTCTTTTCTGTATTGCGCTGCAGCATATGCACTTTACTTATTCACCTACATAGGCAGTTGGTTTACATCATATGAGGGATAGAGGCTATGTCGTACCAGATATAGTCAATGCATGGGCACCTTTATTGTTCACATATATATTAATGATGACATGTTTGCACTTTTTTGCACAGTAAAAAATATTTTTATATTTTTTACAGCATGGTACTTGGTTTACATTATATGAGGGATAGAGGCTATGTCCTACCGGATTTATAGTCAATGTATGGGCACTTTATTTTTATTGTTCACATACACTCACCGGCCACTTTATTAGGTACACCATGCTAGTAACGGGTTGGACCCCCTTTTGCCTTCAGAACTGCCTCAATTCTTTGTGGCATAGATTCAACAAGGTGCTGGAAGCATTGCTCAGAGATTTGTCCATATTGACATGATGGCATCACACAGTTGCCGCAGATTTGTCGGCTGCACATCCATGATGCGAATCTCCCGTTCCACCACATCCCAAAGATGCTCTATTGGATTGAGATCTGGTGACTGTGGAGGCCATTTGAGTACAGTGAACTCATTGTCATGTTCAAGAAACCAGTCTGAGATGATTCCAGCTTTATGACATGGCGCATTATCCTGCTGAAAGTAGCCATCAGATGTTGGGTACATTCTGGTCATAAAGGGATGGACATGGTCAGCAACAATACTCAGGTAAGCTGAGGCGTTGCAACGATGCTCAATTGGTACCAAGGGGCCCAAAGAGTGCCAAGAAAATATTCCCCACACCATGACACCACCACCACCAGCCTGAGCTGTTGATACAAGGCAGGATGGATCCATGCTTTCATGTTGTTGACGCCAAATTCTGACCCTTCCATCCGAATGTCGCAGCAGAAATCGAGACTCATCAGACCAGGCAACGTTTTTCCAATCTTCTACTGTCCAATTTCGATGAGTTTGTGCAAATTGTAGCCTCAGTTTCCTGTTCTTAGCTGAAAGGAGTGGCACCCGGTGTGGTCTTCTGCTGCTGTAGCCTCAAAGTTCGACGTACTGTGCGTTCAGAGATGCTCTTCTGCCTACCTTGGCTGTAACGGGTGGCGATTTGAGTCACTGTTGCCTTTCTATCAGCTCAAACCAGTCTGCCCATTCTCCTCTGACCTCTGGCATCAACAAGGCATTTCCGCCCACAGAACTGCCGCTCACTGGATGTTTTTTCTTTTTCGGACCATTCTCTGTAAACGCTAGAGATGTTTGTGCGTGAAAATCCCAGTAGATCAGCAGTTTCTGAAATATTCAGACCAGCCCTTCTGGCACCAACAACCATGCCACGTTCAAAGGCACTTAAATCACCTTTCTTCCCCATACTGATGCTTGTTTGAACTGCAGGAGATTGTCTTGACCATGTCTACATGCCTTAATACACTGAGTTGCCGCCATGTGATTGGCTGATTAGAAATTAAGTGTTAACGAGCAGTTGGACAGGTGTACCTGATAAAGTGGCCGGTGAGTGTATATATTAATGATGACAAGTTTGCACTTTTTGCACAGTATTTTCTATTTTTTATCTCTACAGTATGGTACAATGTATGTTTTATGCATTGTATTAGTCGGCATATATTATAATATCTTTCAGAAGGATAAAAGTGGGTGTATGTGGTCATGTATGTTTAGACTACTTCGATATAAATATAGAGAATATATGATTTTAGGTATTTAATTATCGATGTTCAATTTATATATATTTTTGGTTGCCAATGTATTCATTACATATACTGTTTTTGATTGGGATCAGAGATGGTGGATCTATGTGATATATATCAAAATTGTGTTTAAAATAATACACACCAGCCTATTTTTCCACGCCGACTGTTAATACAAGTGTTTGTTTTTATTTCGATTTTAATAATTTATGTGTTATGTACATACCGATTGTTGCACACCGCGACGTCATGTTGACGCGCCTAGGCGCATGAGCCATGTTCGCTCATGGGGAAGTGTACGGAGATGGGATGCGTCTCCATGGCAGTGCTGACCCGATCATGTGACGTGTATCCGATGCGCAACCTCAGTGGCCGGACGCATCACGTGATGGGCGCGTCTCTAAGCAGACATGTCGGTGTGGTGTATTTAATGGTGGGCACAGCATATATACTTCCTGACGAAGCATCTGTGCGAAACGCGCGTCGGGCTGTGTCTTTCGGCCTCCCCTCTGACTGCCCTCTGCCTCCCTTTTATTATGCTTGCGGGTAAGTGTGACATGGATTCCTGGAACTTTTAATACCGGAAGGTACCTCCGGTTTATCTAATTATCGGTGTTCATTGCATTATTGTCACTTTACCCCCATTTCTGTCCTATTGTTGGACACATTACGCCTTGATATTCAAATTTGGCATGCTTTGAATTTGGGCCATACGGAGGAGGAGGGGTCGCAGATACTCTGTGGTGGTCCCATTTTCTACCTGGGACATCCTGTTTCCCCCATATTTTGTAATTTGCATTATTTGGAATGTTAATAAAGAAATATACTTTTTCTAAATATTTTTCAGCTCTTTGTTTTGGTATTGCTGGTTTCTATAACTTTGAGAGTTGAGAGGACATTTTTGTATGGGGGCTAAGCTGGTTGTTGTGTCTATATCAAAGAGAATCTGCAGAAAGGTTTCATCCGCATGTCTTTGTCTCCTGACGGTGCTGGATTCTTTGTTGTGGCCAAGAAAGATGGTTCTCTCCGCCCCTGCACAGACTATCATGGGCTTAACCCCTTCCCGACATTTGACGTAATAGTACTGCATGGCGGGAGGTGCGTTCCCGCAAAATGCAGTATTATTACGTCAAGCTTCTGGCGCCGGCTCCTGAACGGAGCCGGCGCCAGAAGCTGCGGGTGTCGGCAATATATCATAGCCGACACCTGCCTCTAACAACCGCGATCGGAGATTTCTCCAATCGCGGGTGTTAACCCCTAACACGACAACACCAACACTGTTCAGACACAGTGATCGGGGCAAGATGGCGGCTGTTCCTGACAGCCATCCATCCTGCCCCATGGACCAGAAGGGTTCCGTCCCCCCCACACCCCCAGTTCATGACCGCTGCTATTGGCTCATCAATTCAGACCAGCCAACAGAAGCCAATTTACTTATGACGTCAGTAATACCGGTCACTATGTCTGTAGACACGGTGATCGGGGCAGGGTGGCGGCTGTTCCTGACAGCCACCAATTGTGCCTTGCGGTCCAGAGGGGTTTTGTTGCCCCCCTCTGTCCATGTTTGCCGCTATTGGCTGGTCGATTTGGTCCAGCCAAAAGCAGCAATATTCGTCACAATGGGCATCGCTAGGGTGAATAAGAGCAACACTTGGCGATAATTTCCCTACGGAAAACGAAAATATGGTACAAAAGCGCTGGCCGTGCACATTGTACAGATTATGCTGTACAACTCTTACGTGCTGTTCCAATGTGCACGTCCTGCCGTATCATTTCTCCGTTTTCAAGAGGAAGGTATTAGGAAACTAATATTGGGACAAGAAGGACGGGGCCCCAGTACCTCTGGTTTAGATGTTCCAGGACAGCATTTTCCCGGTGAATTCTGCTGCTTCTAAAGGTAGGACTCAATAAAGAGTCTGTTCCAAAAAAGGAGTTAGGATGGACACTACATACTACTAATAGACCTGCGACACCTCTAGAGTGACAAAAGTTTAGTTGGTCCCCTGGTATATTCTACCTCCTTATACGCAACACATTCACAATTCACGCCCAAGCTGTTGTGAATTCATTTAGGTAAAATGAATAATTGTAACAACTGTTAGGTTACGTTGCTCCCTATAACCCTCCATTATTTCATAAGGGGCGCCACATAACAGGCACTGAACTTTCCAGAAATAATTGCAATTTCCATCTTGGACTCCGTTGCACATCATATTTGGAAACCACCTATATGTTCAAAATGCTCATTTCACGACGTGTATTACCCTACACCACATATTACACCTTGCTAAATTCCCCAAGGGGTGTACATTCAACAATTAGGGTCACTTTTCGGGTTTTCCTCTGTTTTGGTACCACTACGGCTCTCCAAATGTATCCTGACACATGTGAAGGATTTCTTACAAATTTGGCCTCTAAAAGACAAACATCCCTCTTTTCCTCTACTGTGCACCCATAAAGCATTTTATATGCACATGTGGGGTACTTCTACACTCGGGAGAAATAGTTTTACACCTTTTTTGGGGTTATTTAATATATGATCCCTTGTAGCTTACAAAAATTAGGGGTAAAGTGACATTTATAGGAAAATGTTCACCTTTTTAATGTTTAGTGCCTAATTGGATCATTAACCTGTAGGGGCAAATACATATATTACACATTGCAAAATTCTCTAAGGGGTGTGCGTTGAAAAATTAGGGTCACTTTTCGGATTCTAATCTGTTTTATACCACTAGGGTCAAATTTGGCTTCTAAAAGGCAAACATCCCCCTTCCCTTTTACTGCGCGCCCATACAACATACACATATATACACATGTGGGGTACTTCTACACTCGAGAGAAATAGGTTTACACATTTTGGGGGTTATTACATATTTTTATCCCTTGTGGCTATAAAAAATTAGGGGTACAATGACCTTTATAAGAAAATTTTCACCTTTTTCCTATTTAAGTCCTAATGAAATCAAGCAACTTTACGGACAAATACACATATTACACCTTGCTAAATTCTCTAATGGGTGTGCTTTCCAAAATGGTGATACTTGTTGGGGTTCCCGTCTGTTTTGGTACCGCTACGGCTCTTTAAATGCATCCTGACACATGTAAAGGATGTCTGTCAAATTTGGCTTCTAAAAGGACAACGCCCCTCTTTCCCTTCTGAGCTTCACTGCGTACCCATACAACATTTTATTTGCATGTGTGGGACAATTTTATACTCGGGAGAAATGCTAGTACACATTTTTTGGGGTTGTTTTATCTTTAATGCCTTATGGGATACAAAAAATAGCCGTAAAAGTGACTTTTTGGGAAAATGTTCATATTTTTCCTTTTAGGGACCTAATTGAAGCAAACACCTGTAGGGGAAAATACATATATTACACCTTGCTAAATTCTCCAAAGGGTGCACTTTCCAAAATGGTGACACTTGTTGGGGTTCCCCTCTGTTTTGGTACCACTAGGGCTCTCCAAATGCATCCTGACACATGTAAAGAATGATTGTCAAATCTGGCCTCTAAAAGGCCAACGTCCCTCTTTCCTTTCTGAGCCCTACTGTGTACCCATACAACACTTTATATGAAAAAGTGGTGCAGTTCTGTGCTTAGGAGAAATAGTTTTACACATTTATGGGGGTTGTTTAATCTTTTATCCCTTGTGGCTTACAAAAATTTGGGGTAAAAGTGACTTTTTTGAGAAAATTTTCACCTTTTTTCCCTTTTGGGGCCTAAATGAATCAAACACCTGTTGGGGCAACTACACAAATTACACGTTGCTAAACTCTCCAAGGGGTGTACTTTCCAAAATGGTGTCTCTTGTTGGGGCTTTCCTCTGTTTTGGTACCATTATGGCTCTCCAAATGCATCCTGACACATGAAAACTTTTTCAGCCATATTTGCCCTGCAAAAATGAAACAACGCTCTTTCCCTTCCAGGTGCCCCACTGTGTCCGTACAGCAGGGTACAGTGACAAAATGGGTATTGGCATACTCAGGAGGAATTGCCCTCAACATTGTAAAATGCATTTTCTTTTTTAACCCATTGTGAAGGTGCAAATTTTAGTGTTCAATGAATCTATAGTAAAATAAAATTACATTTCTGTAATTTCACTTTCATTTATCTTTCACCCTCATGAAACGCTCATAGGGTTAACAAAATTCCCAAAGGTTGTTTTGAATATTTTGAGGGGTGTAGTTTCTGAAATGGTGTCATTTGTGGGGGTTTTCTGTCATGTAGGCCTTATAAAGTCACTTCTAACTAAATTGACCCTCCAAAAGTAGGTTTTGATGATTTTCGTGAAAATCTGAAAAATTGCACCTAAAGTTATAAGCCTCCTAACATCCTAAAAAAAGGGAAAGATGTTTGAAAAATGATGCCAAGTTAAAGCAGACATATGGAAAATGTTAGTTATCAAGTTATTTTAGTGATATGACCAACTTTCCAAAAAGTAGAAAATTTTGAATTTGGAAAACATTGTTTTTTTCAAAAATTTTGCCAAATTTCCATTTATTTCATAAATAAATACTAAATATATTGATTAAATTTCTCAACCAACAGGAAGTACAATGTGTCACGAAAAAACTATCTCAAAATCAACTGGATATGTTAAAGCGTTCCAAAGTTATAACCACTTAAATAGACACATGTCAGATTTAAAAAAATGGGCCGTGTCAGGAAGGTGAAAAGTGGCTTCAGCGTTAAGGGGTTAATAAAGTTACCCTGAAGAATATCTACCCACTACCCTTGATCAAAGGAACTCTTGGACCGCCTCCGTGGAGCACCGTTTTTACTAAGTTGGACCTTCGGGAGGCATATAATCTCATCCGCATCCATGAAGGTAATGAAAGGAAGACCGCCTTCAACACTCGAGATGGGCACTTTGAGTATCTGGTCATGCTGTTTGACTCTAAAAAGGGGCCTGCTGTCTTTCAAGAATTTGTCAATTTGTCATATCCTGGTGTTCTCAACTGACCTGGAATCCCATCAGGCTCTCAGGCGTCCAAGGGCCAATTGCCTATATGCAAAACTCGAGAAGTGACAGTTCCACCAGAAGAGTCTTCCGTTCCTTAGGTATATCATTTCTGACAAGGTTCTACAGGTGGATCCCTCCAAGTTGTCTGCGGTTCTCCACTGGCCTTACCCAGTTAGACTATGAGCTATACAGAGATTCCTAGGCTTCACTAACTATTACTGGCAGTTCATACCACATTTCTCCTCCCTCGTGTCACCTATTGTGGCATTAACAAAGAAAAATTCTGACCCTAAGCTCTGGCCTCCAGGGGCTGAAGAAGCATTTTCTTAATTGAAGTCTGCCTTTGCCTCCGCTCCTGTTCTCACGCGGCCTGATACGGAGAAACCATTCCAGCTTGAGGTTGACGCTTCCTTTGTAGGAGCTCGAGCTGTCCTCACCCAGAAAGGGCCCAATGGTCGAACACTCACCTCTAGTTTCTTCTCAAAGACTTTTTCTGCTGCAGAGAGGAGCTACTCCAAAGGTGATCAGGAGCTTCTGGCCATTACACTTGCCTTGGAGGAGTGGCGTCATCTGCTGGTCCCTGCCCAGTTGCCCGTGGACTCACATAGCCATGGACTTTATCACGGATCTGGGTGGTAACTGACAGGTTCTCTAAGATGTCTCATTTTGTTGCTCTGCCACGTCTGCCATCAGCTCCTTGTCTGCCAGTCTTTTCTTCCTCCATATCTTCCGCCTACATGGATTCCCTCTGCACATTGTCTCGGACCATGGATTCCAGTTTGTCTCCAGATTCTGGAGTTCTCTCTGCCATCAACAGCAAGTCAAGCTGGATTTCTCCTCCACATACTATCCTCAGTCTAACGGGCAGGTGGAGAGAGTCAACCAGACTTTGGGTTGCTATCTATGGCACTTTGTCTCTGCAAGACAGGACGATTGGTCCTCCCTCTTACCTTGGGAGGAATTTTCTTATAATTCTCTAGACTCTGCATGCATCTGCCGGTGCTGCTCTCTTCTTCTTTGTCTACAGACGACATCCACACCCACCACTGCCTCTTGCCGTTCCTTCTGATGTACCTGCTGTAGAGGAACTGTTAAGGGATCTTAAGTCCATCTGGGAGCATACTCATCACTCTCTACTTTGGGCATCTGCCCGCACGAAAACAGGCCGGCAGGAAACATAGGCCTCCTCCAGTCTTCTCTCCTCCAGGTATGTCCATCTGAAGATCCCTGGCTACAAACTTGGTCCCGTTTTCTGGGCCCGTTCGAGGTACTTAAGTACATCAACCCCGTGGCGTACAAGCTTCTTCTTCCTCCCACCATGTGCATCCCAAACTGCCTTTCTTGACCTCCTGCCTGCCCTGACCACGAGTTTGCTTCACAATTCTGCACAACGTCTTGGCCGCCACCACAGCCAAAGTCACGCCTGTGGAATGACCTGGTGGTACCATCCCGCAACAAGCCCAACTTGCTTGGGCTCTGGTGAAAACCGGATACCAAGTGTCGGCTTATGTCATCGCTCACGGTAGTACAGAGGATCCACTATCTCTGATCGTGACAGCTATTTTGGGTTTTCCTTTTTATGTAAGCAATATATGATACTTCCCTGACTGTATGAATCTTCCTAATTAGTATGTGTGCTTGCAAAATGTTATATGCTAAGTGTTTTCATAAATTTTTTCTATAACATTGTATTTGTACAATTGCTTTTACTTTATTGAAGAAGATCATTTATATTTTGATGAAAATATTGCATTATGTTAGCCATGCTATATACCTATAGCATTGGGCTATTTGTGTTTGTCATTGTATTTGATCTGGTGACATCCTTGTCTAATAAAATGTATACATTTGATACTAAGAAATAAACCTGGTAAGTTAAAGCATTCTAAAGCTATAACATATTGTCACACGTGGCATAATTGAAAAAATCAGGCTGTGCACTAAAGATGAAAATGGGTTGTGTCCTTAAGGGGTTAATCATAGTTTTTAATGAAGGACTTATTTTAGGTGGGTTACTTTTAATGGCAGGTTCTCTATAAGTAACCTTTACATAAGGCTACATTCACAAAAGCATTTTCTTTAAAGTGCTCTGGGGTGCAAGTTGGGAATCCTGCCTTAGGCGGCGCCCCCTGCTAGGTGAATTGGGTGGAATATTGGGAGATAGCATTGAAAGTAGCCAGTATGTTGTTATAAAAGTTATAAAATCGAATTGATTGCAGTACGTCTTGGCTGCCTAGAACTGCAGGAGGAGACAGCAATCTCTCTCCCTGCTCCTCTTTTTGCTAAGTTCAGATGCTGGGCAGCGTAAGGAAGCTCAGTGGAGGTGGAGCAAGGATCTGTAAGCCAAGGTCAAAAGGATAGAAGAATTAGAGCTGGACTCCACACCATTCTTCTTCCACTAACCATCTGGACAGATAACGGAGGGAAAGCAGAAACAGACAAGTGAATGGATGGTAGTAAAAGGTCTCTCAGTATTGCTGAAAGATCTAAAATCTGATGTATACACTTGTGAGTAAAAACTACAAAAGTGCTTAAGGAATGATACCTGTATTGGCTAACCAGAAAAATCATATTTGTTGCAAGCTTTCAGGGCACACAGGCCACTTCCTCAGGCATGGATACCAATGAAGCACTGAGAGAAAAACAGTCTCTCAGTCTCTCTCAGTGCTTCATTTGTATCCATGCCTGATGAAGGGGCCTGTGTGCCCTGAAAGCTTGCAACCAAAATGATTTTTCTGGTTAGCCAATACAGGTATCATATCTTAAGTACTGTTGTAGTTTATTAACATCAGATTTTTTATTCTTCCGGGCTAACGCTGAAAGACACAGTCACTGTTTCTGGGGGAAGGAATTTACTTGATCGTACAAATTAGTCCTGTAAAGACCATGCTCTGGTTGCTCCTTATTAGGGACCTTTGTTTTCTGCAGCAAGTCAGGATATTTAACCCTTACATGGCTTCCCTGTAACTAATAAAACTGCAACATCCCTGCCAATGCGCATGGCAGAGGAGTGGTTGCAAATAAGCCCCCTGTGCCATTCAGTACACCAAGAGGTAATATGCAGCAGTAGATACTGCCTGGATAGGCAAGGGTTAATTGCATTTGCTATTGTTATTCAATGATGTTCCAATCTGTAAACTGGATTGTGACTGGAGAGTGTGATTGGAGAGTGAGACCACCTGACCAGGGAGTAACAAAACCCCTGGACAGGAAATGACAAGAAAGAGTTAGTGCTGAGCTCTCACCTCATGAGCAGCTCTTAGGCCCCAGCTCCTGACAGAGGAGCATAACAACTGAGTGACCAGAGACAGCGTGTGCCTCACACAACTTGTGAGTTCAAAAAGAACAACCAGGACAAAGCTGCAGCTTCCAGCATTGGACACAGCTACATCCCAGCCTGCATCTGCAACCAGGCTGGTGACCTAACTCCTGAGGTTCACTCTCCATGTGAGAATCGTTTAGGCCATTGCCTGCTGTTGGTTCAAATAAAGAACTGTAAGTTATTTTTGCACAACGTTGCCTCTGTCTGGTCCCTGCTACGGCTGTAACATCAAGGATGCCCCCATTCACCACCCAGGGACTCATACTACAGACACTAAGGGGTCACCCCAGGGAGAACCAGTACATCAGCCTCTCCCTCATCTAATTTCTTGCACACACTACCCGCTTGAGACCTGCCAGGCTGTGGGACAGCCCTCCGGTCCCCATAACAAGCACCGTGACACTAGCGTGCCTAGGTCGCAACCGCCAGCCACTCCGGTATTCTGGGCTTGGCTGTCTCCAGGCCCCGAGAAAAAGGCTAGGCCCCAGTGAGGGATTTTGCAAGTGGGATCCTCCTATCAAGGAAAGGTACCAGAACATTCCTCCAGCCCGTTACCAAAAGATGAAGACAGCTAATGTTATCCGGGAGAGTAACAGCCCATGGGCTGCCCCGCTGGTCCTTGTGGAAAAGAAGGATGGAACCATTCGGTGTTGACTATGGGAAGATCAACAATATCACCCGCAGATGCCTGCCTCGAATCGAGGAATCCCTCGCAGCCTTAGGGTCGGCTGTCTACTTCTCCACCCTTGATCTGACCAGTGGCTACTGGCAAGTGGCCATGGCGCCGGAAGATAGGGAGAAGACGGCTTTCACCACCCCAATGGGCCTGTTCGAGTTCAACAACATGCCTTCGGCTTATGCAACGCCCCAGGCACGTTTCAGCGGTTAATGGAGAGATGTTTGGGTCATCAGAACTTTGAGACCGTCCTGCTATACTTGGACGATATCATCATCTATTCCAAGACCTACGAAGAACACCTCCAACATCTGGCGGAAGTCTTCCAAATCCTGACCCAGCATGGGTTGAAGGTCAAGCCCTCCAAGTTACAGCCCAGCGTGATATACTTAGGGCATGTGGTGAGCGCTGATGGAATCGAGCCATCCCCAGAAAAAATTGCAGCTGTCCAAGACTGGCCTACCCCACTATCCTCGACATCAAGAGCTTCCTGGGATTTGCCAGCTACTACAGGCGATTTATCCCGCAATTTGCCCAGCTGGCGGCCCCCCTGCAAGAACTCCTAAGGGGACTGCTGAAAGAGGGCCAACGATCCCGAACGGCCATCGAATGGACAGCAGAAGTGGCTTTCCAAATGCTGAAGCAAAGGCTGACTTAGCCTCTGTTGTTGGGATAACCAAATTACAGTCTGCCTTCACCAATGCCAGCAAGCAGGGACTAGGCGCTGTACTGTCCCAGCTTCAGAATGGAACTGAAAGGGTCATAGCCTACGCCAGCCGTTCCCTCTGAGAACCGGAACAGAGCAACCAGAATTACAGCTCATTCAAGTTACTGGCGTTAGTCTCGGCTGTGACTGAAAAGTTCAAGGATTACCTAGCTGCTTCCTTCTTTACTGTCTTCACAGACAACAACCCCTTGGAACATCTGAACACCGCTTGGCTTGGAGCCCTGGAGCAGCGATGGGCCTCAATTCACTTTCAAGTACCAGGCCGGCAGGATCAACGACAATGCTGATGCTCTGTCCCGGCTCACTGACCAGTGTGAGGGACCCTCCACGGATGCTCAGTGGGAAGATGTGGAGATGCCGACATTCTATGCCCGGTTTGTGCGCCAAGAGGCCCAGAAGCAGTATCCGCTACTTCACCAGAAGGGTCTGTGGCACCTACAGAGAAAGAACTCTGGATGAGTCTGCAGGCTGATAGCCGCGCCATAGGAGAAATTATGGACTATCTCTCCAGTCGGCGAGTGCCTGAAAGGATTCGTCGGAGGAGAGCGGATGGAGAATTGTCCCAATTGTGGTGCCAGAGGAAGACGCTGAGTATGCATCAGGGCCTGCTGAAAAGGAGAACTCTGGATCCTATCACCTATTACCGGCTGTACCAGATTAAGATGCCTCAGAGGGACGCCAAGATAGTGCTGGATATGTATCACGACCAGTCCGGACACTTTGGTACTCAGAAGACTGAAACTACCTTTCGGAAGCGCTTTTACTGGGTGAACATGAAGCCCGACATCGAGATCTGGTGCCGGGAATGCCCAGCCTGCGCCATCACTCAAGGAGAGCGACATAATCAAAGGGGCCCTCTACATCCCATTGTGAGCCAACATCCTCTGGAGATCCTGGCTCTGGATCATGTGAAGTTGGAGCCCTGCAGGTCCGGTCACACATACGCCATGACCATCATAGACCACTACACTAAATTTGTGGTAGCCGTACCAGTCAGAGACTTGAGCTTCATCCTCCCCTATGGCTGTCCGGATAAAATCTTTATGGACCAGGGAACGGCATTTGAGTCGCAAGTGTTCCAGGAGCTACTATTTGATGTTCGGGAGACATGGCCATCTCCACGCTGATATGGCATTGGACATGGAAGCCCCTGACTCCCAAGCTCTGCTTCCCCAGACTGATTGGGTCCAGGAACACCAGAAATTGTGGACCTTCGGGTGGAGGAAGCCAGAGACAAACAAAAAAGAGACTTTGACCGCAATGCCTGTGCTGAGCCTCTTGCCCCCAGAGAACATGTGTGGCTGCAAAACAACCATCCCACCAGTAAGTTAGATGGGCATTGGGAGCGTGAGCCATACCTAGTTAGGGACAGTCTCTCCCCTGAAGTCTACGAGATGGAGACCGTCCATCACTCTGGGTACACAAGAGATATCTACGATCCTTTGCCCCTGTGTCAAGTCCTCTGACCCCAACTTCCAGTCCAAGAGCCCCTTTCTGTTCGTCTACTCCTAGTTTTCTTGAACTTGTGACTGTGACCCAACTCTGTGTGGTTGTCTCTACCGCAGTGACAGTTACTCCGGAGAGGTCACCATCCCCGCCTGTGGAGGATGACCCTGTCCCAGAACCTGTTGCCTCCGTCACCTATGAAGCGCCTGCGATTCCTACTCCAGTACCTGATTCTGGAGACGATGATGAGGAAATGGTAATTTTCTCCCAACAGGGGCTCAGGAGATCTCAGCGAGAGACAAAAGGGAAAACTCCTGCGTATCTACAGGAGTACCAGCTGTCTCAGCACAAAGGTCGGAAGCCGAAGGCCGTCCGCTTCACCGATCCTGAGGTACTCAATGCTATTTCAGACCACTCTGGTACAGAGTAACCCCTGATGGGCTGTAGCCCTTAACAGGTACTTTTGTATATTGTATATATATTGTATATATGACTTTTTTCTGCTACTCCCAGTTTGGCTGAGCCCACATATACCTCATAGAGCCAGAGACTATCCTGGGATTCTCCCCCTTTTTTATTTATCTCAGTCAAGAGACTCTCCTTGAATTGTCTACCATTGTTATATGCTATGTTAGCATCAACCTCTACTGACGCAGAGATCTCTACAAAGGATTCTGTCCCTCTACATCTGGAGGAGACCCTTCATCTGCACTTTTCCCACATCAAGGGCTGTGCCCAGAAGATGGACTTTGCCTTAGAGCCTTCTGAGAGACTTTTAGCCAACTACCATAGAGGAAAAGTTGCTATTGACTTTGTTTTGCACTGAATGCTTTTCATTTTCAGGAATGGACATTTTGTTTGCAATATCAATGCCTTTTTCTCCACAGGAAAATGGACATTTGACATTTTGCACTTTGCTTATGCTACCATGAGTAGTCAGTTTAAGTAAAATTTGCAACGTTCAAGTAATTTACCCATTGGGCTGCTAAAGCCAATGTGCGTTCAAATGCTTGCAGAACATGTATGGCATGTACCTAAGTGTTATATATTTGTCGCCATGGACAAACAGTTTTCAAACAAATAGTCAGGCCTTGGTGCAAGGAGTGAATTACAGGACATGACACCACACCTTTCCCTACCATACAGTTGGTTTAAGGGCATTAGCTACCAACTGTCATCTGTTTGTATCTTTGAGTATCCAGTCCAACACCAACCCAGGTGCCTGTCTCCAGGACCATGGGAGGTTTGTCCCCTACACTGCACATAGCCAGCACTTCACAGCAAGGTCAAAACCTATACCATCTACACCCCTACCGGCTGTGATGCACCGGGACCCTCTGGAGACCATCTGCTGCTGGTCAGCGTTAGTTTTTCCTTCCGCCATCTGGTCCATAGCCGAGCCGTGTGCGGCTCTTTCAATTGCCCCAGAGGTATACAACACTCCTGCCAATGCGCATGGCAGAGGAGTGGTTGCGAATAAGTCCCTTGTACCATTCAGTACACCAAGAGGTAATATGCAACGGTAGATACTGCCTGGATAGGCAAGGGTTAATTGTATTGCATTGTTATCCAATGATGTTCCAATCTGTAAACTTGAGTGTGATTGGAGAGTGAGACCACCTGACCAAGGAGTAACAAAACCCCTGGACAAGAAATGACTAGAGTGAGTTAGTGCTGAGCTCTCACCTCATGAGCAGCTCTTAGGCCCCAGCTCCTGACAGAGGAGCATATCAACTCTACACTCTACCTCTAGTGAGCTCACAAAGAACAACCAGGATAAAGCTGCAGCTTCCAGCATTGGACACAGCTACATCTCAGCCTGCATCTGCAACCAGGCTGGTGACCTAACTCCTGAGGTTCACTCTCCAAGATCACTTCCAGTAATCCGACCATCTTTAAGGAATTGTTTAGGCTGTTGCCTGCTGTTGGTTCGAATAAAGAACTGTAAGTTAATTTTGCACAACGTTGCCTCCGTCTGGTCCCTGCTACGGCTGTAACATCAAAGGTGCCCCCATTCACACACTAAGACACTAGGGGGTCACCTCAGGGAGAACCAGTACATCGGCCTTTCCCTCATCTAATTTCTTGCACACACCACCCACTGGAGACCTGCCAGGCTGTGGGACAGCCCACCGGTCCCCATACCAAGCACCGTGACACTAGCGCGCCTAGGCCGCAACCACCAGCCACTCTGGTATTCTGGGCCCCGGCTGCCTTCAGGCCCCAAAAAGGCTAGGCCCCAGTGCAACTATGTTGCAAAACAGTTCCCCCTTCTGGTAGTCAGTGTAAGGGTTAAATCCCCTAACTTGCTGCAGAAAACAAAAGTCAGTGAAAAAGTAGGCATAAATAATAGCAGCACAGAGATGTCAGGTACAAACCACTGGGTTTCCATGATTCTTTTTCCTAATAATGAAACCCTAAATCAAAAAATTATGGTAAATAGAAACCTTCTGTTTACCATCAGTTCCCATATAAGAGCAAACGCAGAAAAGTTTCTTTTTGTCACTCTTGTTATTTAAAAGAAAAAAAATAACCATCTACTTACAGCCTCACCTTGTGTATATATTTATGAGCTGATCACTGTGAAATAGACTTCCAATATCCAAGATCTATGTTCTATCACTATTTACCATGCCAAGGCCATGTCCTAATACACAGAGCGAAAAGCTTTCATTCATCTTCTTTCATGTCAAAGATTGATTTATAACAGGTGTGGAATCTGTATACAGCACAAAACATTACTCATCGTGCAACAAATATTATGAAGGTATTGTTATAAAAGATCCCATAGGATCGTTTATTCAGGTAATGCAGAGCTCCTCACTATTCAGAACATTATATCGAGTACAGTAAAGGAATACAATATTTAATCAAGATTGAGCCTCAATTGCAATTAGGATGAATTTACATGCAATGTTAGATGCTACAAATGGCTGCTGTAATGCACATCATAGAATTACTGCTAATAGAAAAGAGTAGTAATAGTCTTGCTAGATGCTTCCGCATTACCATTTACAGAACACATGTTCACTAGTCAAAATTAACAGAATAAAGTTCTACATTAGGAATTATAGGTGGCACTAAATTTGGCTTTCCATATCACACCAACCTGTGGATAGATTGTGCAGAACTCATATTTTAATATATCTTTTCTTTAAAGGTCAAATGTGTTATACAGGCAGCCTCCGACTTACCTCTAGCGACAGAGAGGCCTCTGGTGATGGTCCCTGAATGCTGGTTATTTAACCCCTTGCTGTCTAAGCCACTTTTCACCTTCCTGACATGGCTCATATTTTCAAATCTGCCTTGTGTCACTAGAAGTGGTTATAACTTTGGAACTATTTTGATGGTATGCTTTGCGTTTATTTATGAAAAAAATGGATATTTGGTGTAAATTTGAAAAATTTTTATTCTATTTCTGAAGTTCAAAATGTTCTATTTTTTTCGACACAGTCATAACAGCAAAAAAACCTAACATTTACCGAATGTCTGATTTATGTCGACATGGCTTTTTATGCGTCCTCTCATTTTTGTAAGATATTATGGGGCTTTGAACTTTAGGTGCCATTTCTCATATTTTCATAAGAAAACCAAAATCCTGCTATTAAGGGACCTGCTCAGGTTTCAAGTCACTTTGAGAGGCCTAAATAATAGTAAAACCCCACAAATTACCCCATTATAGAAACTAATACTCTCAACGTTGTAAAACAACTTTTATGAAGTTTGTTAACCCATTAATTGTTTTACTGGGGTTAATACTAAATCGTGTACAATTTCGAAATTTTTATTTTTGTTTCACTAAATTAATGTGTTTTTCAAATAATGTACAAATTCTCAGTGGATAAAATACCAAAACGCTCCACAAAGTTTAATCCCAAATTTCTCATTACCCCATATGGTGCCCTATATGATGGTAAACTGTGTATGGGCACATGGCATGGCATTGAAGGAAAGGTGCGCCAATGAGAGCAGATTCGCATTGTCAGTTTTTAATGGCTATACAATCTTTACTTTTTTGGCAATTTGGATATATATGGGGTTATTTTCTGGGGTTAGATGTACTTTACAAATACTTAATTTTTGTGGGTCATTAGGTTATTGATGAGATTTTATTACCGTATATACTCAAGTAAAAGGTGACCCAAGTATAAGCTGAGACCCCTGGTTTTACCACCAAAAACTGGGAAAACCTATTGTCTCAAGTATAAGCCAAGGGTGGGAAATGCATTTGTCACAGCCCCCCCCCCCAGTATATAGCCAGTAAGCTCCCTGTAGTATATAGCCAGGCAGCCACTGTAGTATATAGCCAGACCCCAGTAGTATATAGCCAGCCAGCCCCATATAGTATACAGCCAGCCAGCTCCCAGTAGTATACAGCCAGCCCCCTGTAGTATATAGCCTGCCTGCTCCCAGTAGTATACAGCCAGCCCCCAGTAGTATATAGCCTGCAGCCCCCAGTAGTATACAGCCAGCCAGCCCGCAGTTAGGCAAGCACATAAAAAAAATAAACTTACATACTCATCCTCTGATGCTCGGCGCGACTCCCGAACCTCGGTGCAACTCCTGGAGGCTCCTTTTCTGTCATATCTATGCTGTAGCCAGCAGAGACGCGTCCAGCAGATCACATGGATACATCTATGCTGGCTACAGCATAGAGAAGACAGAAGAGGAGCCGTGCCGAGCATCATATTTTTTTAATTGACTCGTGTATAAGCTGAGGTGAGGTTTTTCAGCACATTTATTGTGTGGAAAAACTCAGCTTACACACAAGTATATACAGTAACTGTTGAATGCATGGAGGAAAAGAAAATCTTGATTTCTGGTTTCCTTTCCTTTTGAATTTTTTGGGGCCATACTCTGTGCCATAAAAATAATATATTATCTTTATTCTATATATCACTATGATTATGGTGATATCTCATTTATATTATTTTTTTTACAATTGTACTGGAAAAAAAACAATATAGAGAAAATCTCATTTGTCTTTGTATTGCCATCTATTCAAGACATAACTTTAATATTTTTTTGGTTGATAGAGCTGGTGTAGGGCTTATTTTTTACATGTTGAGTTATCCTTTTCCGTGGTACAATTTTGGCGCACATCTCTTTTTTGGAACATTTTTGTGAAGGGATTTTATGAAAAATTTACATTTTTGTCAAATTTTTCGGGTTTTGTTTTTATGGCGTTCTTCAAACGGGTCCAATAATGTTTGTGATTTATTGTACAGATTGTTACGGACGCAACGTTTCAAAATATATGGTTTTTTTCAGATTTCTTGTTTTTTTTACTTTATAAGATGTATATAGGGAATTGTGTGTTAGGGGGACTTTTACTTTATTTAATTAATTATTTTATTTAAAAAAAAACCCTTTATTAAATGTTTTAACCCCTTAACGACCTGGCCCTTTTTTGTTTTTTCATTTCCATTTTTCACTCCCCACCTTCAAAAATCTATAACTTTTTTATTTTTACAAGTAAAGAGCTCTGTGATGGCTTGTTTTCTGTGAAACAAATTGCACTTCATAGTAGAAATGCAGTGAAAATGGTGAAAAAATGCATTTGCACCATTTTCTTGTGGGATCTCATTGTACGCCCCATATGACACGTGTACTTTATTCTTTGGGTCAGCGCAATCACAGGGATAACAAATTAGTATAGGTTTTATATTGTTTTCATACATTTACAAAAATGAAAACCTGTACAATTTTTCTTTTTATTTTGGCATCTTCTGGCGCTAATAACTTTTTAATACTTTGGTTTACAGAGCTGTGGGTGTTATCATATTTAGTGTTTTTTTATGACGTTTTCAATTCTACCATTTTTAGGACTGTACAACCTTTTGATTGAATTTTTGATATTTTTCAAAATGGCAAAAAAGTAAAAAATTTTTACTTTGGGCACTATTTTCTGTAATGGGGTTACACACAGTAAAAAAACGTTATTATATTTTGATAGATGTGATACCTAATGTGTTTATGATTTTTACTGTTTATATGACTTCTAGGGAAAGATTAGAATTTTTAGCTTTTTATAATATAATTTTTTAAGCTTTTTTTTTACATTTTTACTCATTTTCAGACTCTAGGTTGTTTAACCGATCCTACCATTTACTGCCATACTACAGTATGGCAGTATATGCGGTTTTTCCTCCTAATTCATTACAATGTGCAAAATAATTTGTTATCTTTATATGGGTCATCACGATTACGGCGGTGAGAAGTTTGCTTGTTTTTGCATTGCCATGTTTTTGTTTACAGAGCTTTTCAGGGCTTGTTTTTTGCGGGACAAGCTGTATTTTTACTGGGCTAAATGTTACTTTTTGATCACTTTTTATCCTGTTTTTATGGGGGAAAAATGTGAAAATAGCATAATTTTTTTAAAAGATTTCTTACGGTGTTAACAGTGTGGGTTCAGTTTCTTATTTGATTTTTACATAGGATGTGGGCTTTAGGGGACTTTTATTCTTTTTTTTTTTAATTTTTTTTATTTGCACTTTTTTTTTTTACATTTTTTTGTTTACTGTTTTATTTTGTCCCAATGTGGGACATGAACAAGTGATCATTTGATGCCTTTTTCAGTCTAACATGCTGCAATACTGTTGTACATAGGCTGACAGGCACACTGCTAACAAGCATCTGCTGAAGGCCATTGAAAAGATGGGTAGGTGCCGGGACATTGTTGCTGCGGGAGCCCAGATTTTACACATAGCCGAGCTCTGGTTCTGAGCCCGGGTGATCGCTACAACGTAACTCTACGCGATGGTGTGGTTAAAACCTACACCTTATGACATAAATTTATGTTAAGATGCCGGAGGGGGTTTCTTGTAATTTCAATACTGGCAAACCTGAAAAACAAAGTATTTGCACTAGAGTGTGGTCAGTTGTGGTGTGAGGGGTAAGTATGGTAAATGTGTGTGGGGGGGGGGGGCAGTGTGGTAGGCAAGTCCAACCTTTAAAAATTAAATAAATGTTTTATCTCCATAACCCATGATATTTTTTCTCTCCAGAAAGTCTTCCAGGCTTCTCTTGAACCTGCGGCAGAGGGTTCCATAGTCTCATAGGCTCTTACAGTAAAGAACCTTTGTCTATGTGGATGGTAGAACCGCCTCTCCTCTAGGCGTAGAGAATGCCCCCTTGTCCTGGTCACAGGCCTAGGTATAATAAGATCTTTGGAAAGATCCTTGTACTGTCCGTTCAGGAAATTGTAATGAGGTCGCCCATCGTCTTTTTTCTAAACTGAATAATCCCAAATTTTATAATCTGTCATTGTATTGTAATCCCCCCATTCCCCTAATAATCGGGGTTACTCTCCTCTGCACCCATTCCAGCTCTACTACGTCCTTTTTATACACTGGTGCCCAAAACTGTACCCAATATTCCATGTGTGGTCTGACCAGGGATTTGTATATGGGCAAAACTATGTCATTATTAGAGATGAGCGAGCACTAAAATGCTCGGGTACTCGTTATTCGAGACGAACATTTCCCGATGCTCGAGTGCTCGTCTCGAATAACGAGCCCCATTGAAGTCAATGGGAGACTCGAGCATTTTTCAAGGGGACCAAGGCTCTGCAAAGGGAAGCTTGGCCAAACACCTGGAAACCTCAGAAAAGGATGGAAACACCACGGAAATGGACAGGAAATAGCAGGGGCAGCATGCATGGATGCCTCTGAGGCTGCTTAAACGCACCATTATGCCAAAATTATGGGCAACAGCATGGCCATGACAGAGTGACAGAATGAAGCTAGATAGCATCTAAAACATCCAATAATTGACCCTGACACTATAGGGGACGGCATGCAGAGGCAGCGGCAGGCTAGAGAGTGGCATGGCGACATACCCTAAATGGACTCAGGCTTCAAACCAATGGGTGGCAGAGAGGAACCAAAGGAGGTGAGCAAGAAGCGCTGAAATTATTTCCTCTGTGAACAAAAGGTTGACGGTATATTTAGTCGATAACACAGCATGGTGGCGACATAGTGACCAAGTTCCATAACGTATTTGGTGAAACACCCGAAAAATGAGCCTGACACAGCTCGTTTGATAAGGGGACGACATTTGGAGGCAGCCATGGAGAGGACTTCCATGATTAAGAGCGACAGTATGGGGCATCCATATTGCGCTTCTATGATTGCAACTGCAGGTCTCCAGCATGGCGGCGACAGACGCGCCGAGTTCCACTATGTATGTGGTGAAACACCTGAAAATTCTGCCTGACACAGCTCGTTTGATAAGGGGACCATGTATGGAGGCAGTGAACTAGTAGTAGATTAAAGGTGCTGCAGTTAAAACTATGTTAGTTGGATCTTGGGATGGAGCTGGCGCTCCGCTGCCAGGCGAGCTATCGCCAATCCAAGCCCCTGTCTCTAGGCTACTCCCCAAACAGCACTTCTAAGAACCTTTTGTATAAGATCAAGTGTAGTAGCGTTCTTATAAGTTTGGGATATGGCGGGTGAGGGGAATGTAAACAGATGCGCAAGAAGCGCTGAAATAATATCGGTAAATGATAAAAGTTTGCCAGTATATTTTGTGGATTACACAGCAGGGTGGCGACAAAGTTAACAAGTTTGATGTGGAATGCCCTGTAATAGCTCTTGGGCGGTGTGCCTTTTATCGCCTAGGCTCAGCAGTTTGAGCACCGCCTGCTGTCGCTTAGCGACGGCACTGCTGCTGTGCCTAGAGCTACCGACTGATGGCGCCATGCCCACGGATGGTAATTCGGAGGAGGAGGAGGTGGAGGAGGGGTGGGAGGAGGAGGAGGTATAATAGGCCTTTGAGACCTGGACCGAGGTAGGCCCCGCAATCCTCGGCGTCGGCAGTATATGACCAGCCCCAGGGTCAGACTCGGTCCCAGCCTCCACCAAGTTAAGTGTAGTAGCGTTCTTATAAGTTTGGGATATGGCGGGTGAGGGGAATGTAAACAGATGCGCAAGAAGCGCTGAAATAATATCCGTAAATGGTAAAAGTTTGGCAGTATATTTTGTGGATTACACAGCAGTGTAATCAACAGATGCGCAAGAAGCGCTGAAATAATATCGGTTAATCATTAAAGTTTGCCAGTATATTTTGTGGATAACACAGCAGGGTGGCGACAAAGTTAACAGCTTTGATGTGGAATCCATGAAAACAACCCAAATTTCTGCCTGATACACCTCGTTTGATAAGTGGACGATGTATGGATGCAGCTATATGGACGACTTTTGAAGGTAGCAATGGAGACAACGTGTGGAGGCTGTTATGGAGACAATTTAATTTGGATAGTGCCTGTATGTGGCAGTCCAAAAAAGTTTTCAAACCAGAGGAGCAGGTAGGTGGCCCTCCAGAAAAATGAAATAGATTGAGTGCCTGTATGTGGCAGTCCAAAAAAGTTTTCAAACCAGAGGAGCAGGTAGGTGGCCCTCCAAAAAAATGAAATAGATTGAGTGCCTGTATGTGGCAGTCCAAAAAAGTTTTCAAACCAGAGGAGCAGGTAGGTGGCCCTCCAGAAAAATTGAATAGATTGAGTGCCTGTATGTGGCAGTCCCAAAAATAGTTTAAAACAGAGGACCGGGTAGGTGGCCCTCCAGAAAAATTACATGCATAAAGTACTATAGCTAGAGCCAGTGGGCCCTGTCAAAAAATAGCCAGTTTCCTCTGCTTTAGTGTACAAAGAGGAGGAGAAGGAGGAAAATGAGGAGGAGGAGTGCATAAATTATTCAGGTTGAGCTTCCTTCACCTGGTGGAGATTGGAAATTATGAGAAATCCAGGCTTTATTCATCTTAATAAGAGTCAGCCTGTCAGCGCTGTCAGTCGACAGGCGTGTACGCTTATCGGTGATGATGCCACCAGCTGCACTGAAAACCCGCTCGGACAACACGCTAGCGGCAGGACAGGCAAGAACCTCCAAGGCGTACAGCGCCAGTTCGTGCCACATGTCCAGCTTTGAAACCCAGTAGTTGTAGGGAGCTGTGTGATCATTTAGGACGATGGTATGGTCAGCTACGTACTCCCTCACCATCTTTCTGTAAAGATCAGCCCTACTCTGCCGAGACTGGGGACAGGTGACAGTGTCTTGCTGGGGTGACATAAAGCTGGCAAAAGCCTTGTAAAGCGTACTCTTGCCAGTGCTGGACAAACTGCCTGCTCGCCTACTCTCCCTCGCTACTTGTCCCGCAGAACTACGCACTCTGCCGCTAGCGCTGTCAGAAGGGAAATACTGTTTCAGCTTGTGCACCAGGGCCTGCTGGTATTCATGCATTCTCACACTCCTTTCCTCTCCAGGGATGAGAGTGGAAAGATTTTGCTTGTACCGTGGGTCCAGGAGAGTGAATACCCAGTAATCGGTGCTGGAATAAATTCTTTGAACGCGAGGGTCACGGGATAGACAGCCTAGCATGAAATCTGCCATATGCGCCAGAGTCCCAACGTGCAAGAATTCACTCCCCTCACTAGCCTGACTGTCCATTTCCTCCTCCTCCAACTCCTCCAACTCCTCTTCTTCTGCCCATACACGCTGAACAGTGAAGGACTGAACAATGGTCCCCTCTTGTGTCTCGCCAACATTCTCCTCCTCTTCCTCCTCATCCTCCTCCACCTCCTCCGATATGCGCTGAGAAACAGACCTGAGGGTGCTTTGGCTATCAACAAGGGAATCTTCTTCCCCCGTCTCTTGTGACGAGCGCAAAGCTTCCGACTTCATGCTCATCAGAGAGTTTTTCAACAGGCCAAGCAGCGGGATGGTGAGGCTGATGATGGCGGCATCGCCACTGACCATCTGTGTTGACTCCTCAAAGTTACTCAGCACCTGACAGATATCAGACATCCACGTCCACTCCTCATTGTAGACTTGAGGAAGCTGACTGACCTGACTACCAGTTCTGGTGGAAGTTGACATCTGGCAGTCTACAATCGCTCTGCGCTGCTGGTAAACTCTGGATAACATGGTTAATGTTGAATTCCACCTCGTGGGCACGTCGCACAACAGTCGGTGAGCGGGCAGTTGGAGGCGGCACTGCGCTGCCCTGAGAGTGGCAGCATCTGTGCTGGACTTCCTGAAATGCGCACAAATGCGGCGCACCTTCGTGAGCAAATCAGACAGATTGGGGTATGTCTTGAGGAAACGCTGCACTATCAGATTTAACACATGGGCCAGGCATGGCACATGTGTCAGTCTGCCGAGTTGCAGAGCCGCCACCAGGTTACGGCCGTTGTCACACACAACCATGCCTGGCTTCAGGTTCAGCGGTGCCAGCCACAGATCAGTCTGCGCCGTGATGCCCTGTAATAGTTCTTGGGCGGTGTGCCTTTTATCGCCTAGGCTCAGCAGTTTGAGCACCGCCTGCTGTCGCTTAGCGACGGCACTGCTGCTGTGCCTAGAGCTAGCGACTGATGGCGCCATACCCACGGATGGTAGTTCGGAGGAGGAGGTGGAGGAGGGGTGGGAGGAGGAGGAGGCATAGTAGGCCTTTGAGACCTGGACCGAGGTAGGCCCCGCAATCCTCGGCGTCGGCAGTATATGACCAGCCGCAGGGTCAGACTCGGTCCCAGCCTCCACCAAGTTAACCCAATGTGCCGTCAGCGAAATATAGTGGCCCTGCCCGGCAGCACTCGTCCACGTGTCCGTGGTCAGGTGGACCTTGTCAGAAACGGCATTGGTCAGGGCACGGATGATGTTGTCTGACACGTGCTGGTGCAGGGCTGGGACGGCACATCGGGAAAAGTAGTGGCGGCTGGGGACCGAATACCGAGGGGCGGCCACCGCCATGAGGTTGCGAAAGGCCTCGGTCTCTACTAGCCTATAGGGCAGCATCTCCAGGCTAAGCAATCTGGAGATGTGGACATTAAGGGCTTGGGCGTGCGGGTGGGTTGCACTATATTTCCTTTTCCGCTCCAGCGTCTGGGGTATGGAGAGCTGAACGCTGGTGGATGCTGTGGAGGATCGTGGAGGCGACGATGGGGTTTTTGTGCCAGGGTCCTGGGCAGGGGGCTGACTATCAGCTGACACAGGGGAAGGAGCAGTGGTGTGCACGGCCGGAGGTGAACGGGCTTGGTGCCATTGAGTGGGGTGTTTAGCATTCATATGCCTGCGCATACTGGTGGTAGTTAAGCTAGTAGTGGTGGAACCCCTGCTGATCCTGGTTTGGCAAATGTTGCACACCACAGTCCGTCGGTCATCCGGTGTTTCTTTAAAGAACCTCCAGACTTCTGAAAATCTAGCCCTCGCCGCGGGAGCCCTCGCTTCACTACGTGACACATTTGGCGCTGATGCACCAGCTCTGGCCCTGCCTCTCCGTCTGTCCCCACCAATGCCTCTTCCAACCTGTTCTGGTCGAGGACTCTCCTCCGTCTCAGAAGCACTGTGTTCACCCGGCCTCTCAACCCAGCTTGGGTCTGTCACCTCATCATCCTCCGATCCCTCAGTCTGCTCCCCCCTCGGACTTCCTGCCCTGACAACAACTTCACCACTGTCTGACAACCGTGTCTCCTCATCGTCGGACACCTCTTTACACACTTCTTCCACTACTTCAAGAAGGTCATCATCACCCACAGACTGCGACTGGTGGAAAACCTGGGCATCGGAAAATTGCTCAGCAGCAACCGGACAAGTGGTTTGTGACTGTGGGAAGGGTCCAGAAAACAGTTCCTCAGAGTATGCCGGTTCAAATGCCAAATTTTCCTGGGAGGGGGCAGACTGGGGGGGAGGAGGCTGAGGTGCAGGAGCTGGAGGAGTGCCGATTTCGGTGACATGGGTGGACTGCATGGAAGACTGACTGGTGGACAAATTGCTCGAAGCATTGTCGGCAATCCACAACATCACCTGTTCGCACTGTTCTGGCCTCAACAGTGCTCTACCACGAACTTCTCCCAGTAACTTCAGACATGAACCTAGGGAGTGTAGCTCTGTGGCGTTCCCCTGCTCCCTCATCAGCAGGTGGTGTCTCACCCCGCCCAGGACCACGGCCTCTGACCCCTGCAGTAGTTGGACGCCCACGTCCCCGCCCTCGTCCTCTACCCCTAGCCCTCGGGTTAAACATTTTGAAAATGAAAGTTATAACTTTAATTTTTTTTTTACTTTTTTTTGTGTTTTTTTTTTTGTGTTTTTTAGTTTTTAAAATCAAAACGATGCTATCCTAAGGCTATGGCTATTTTCTAGCCAACTATGAAAGCACACTGCTATGCCAGATGAGATGACGCTGAGTTATGAAAAAATAAACGTAAAATAAAAAGTAAATGGCAGACTGTGCCTAATTGAAATCCAACCCCTAATAATTTGTCCCACTTCGGTCTTTGCGATGGATATGTGCGTCACTAAGCGCTAAACACAACGGTCGCAAGTCTCCCTGCAAATTCCTCACAATATGGTAGTAGATGCACTACAGCAAGGCCAGCCACCAGCAGATCAACCAGAAATAAAATATATATAACGCTATTGTAGGCCTAAGTAAGCCGTTTGGATTCTCCTATGGCTATTTTCTAGCCAAGTATGAAAGCACACTGCTATGCCAGATGAGATGACGCTGAGTTATGAAAAAATAAACGTAAAATAAAAAGTAAATGGCAGACTGTGCCTAATTGAAATCCAACCCCTAATAAATTGTCCCACTTCGGTCTTTGCGATGGATATGTGCGCCACTAAGCGCTAAACACAACGGTCGCAAGTCTCACTGCAAATTCCTCACAATATGGTAGTAGATGCACTACAGCAAGGCCAGCCACCAGCAGATCAACCAGAAATAAAATATATAACGCTATTGTAGGCCTAAGTAAGCCGTTTGGATTCTCCTATGGCTATTTTCTAGCCAAGTATGAAAGCACACTGCTATGAAAGATGAGATGACGCTGAGTTATGAAAAAATAAACGTAAAATAAAAAGTAAATGGCAGACTGTGCCTAATTGAAATCCAACCCCTAATAAATTGTCCCACTTCGGTCTTTGCGATGGATATGTGCGTCACTAAGCGCTAAACACAACGGTCGCAAGTCTCACTACAAATTCCTCACAATATGGTAGTAGATGCACTACAGCAAGGCCAGCCACCAGCAGATCAACCAGAAATAAAATATATAACGCTATTGTAGGCCTAAGTAAGTCGTTTGGATTCTCCTTTGGCTATTTTCTAGCCAAGTATGAAAGCACACTGCTATGCCAGATGAGATGACGCTGAGTTATGAAAAAATAAACGTAAAATAAAAAGTAAATGGCAGACTGTGCCTAATTGAAATCCAACCCCTAATAAATTGTCCCACTTCGGTCTTTGCAATGGATATGTGCGTCACTAAGCGCTAAACACGACGGTCGCAAGTTTCACTGCAAATTCCTCACAATATGGTAGTAGATGCACTACAGCAAGGCCAGCCACCAGCAGATCAACCAGAAATAAAATATATATAACGCTATTGTAGGCCTAAGTAAGCCATTTGGATTCTCCTATGGCTATTTTCTAGCCAAGTATGAAAGCACACTGCTATGCCAGATGAGATGACGCTGAGTTATGAAAAAATAAACGTAAAATAAAAAGTAAATGGCAGACTGTGCCTAATTGAAATCCAACCCCTAATAAATTGTCCCACTTCGGTCTTTGCGATGGATATGTGCGTCACTAAGCGCTAAACACAACGGTCGCAAGTCTCACTGCAAATTCCTCACAATATGGTAGTAGATGCACTACAGCAAGGCCAGCCACCAGCAGATCAACCAGAAATAAAATATATAACGCTATTGTAGGCCTAAGTAAGCCGTTTGGATTCTCCTATGGCTATTTTCTAGCCAAGTATGAAAGCACACTGCTATGCCAGATGAGATGACGCTGAGTTATGAAAAAATAAACGTAAAATAAAAAGTAAATGGCAGACTGTGCCTAATTGAAATCCAACCCCTAATAAATTGTCCCACTTTGGTCTTTGCGATGTATATGTGCGTCACTTAGCGCTAAACACAACGGTCGCAAGTCTCACTGCAAATTCCTCACAATATGGTAGTAGATGCACTACAGCAAGGCCAGCCACCAGCAGATCAACCAGAAATAAAATATATAACGCTATTGTAGGCCTAAGTAAGTCGTTTGGATTCTCCTTTGGCTATTTTCTAGCCAAGTATGAAAGCACACTGCTATGCCAGATGAGATGACGCTGAGTTATGAAAAAATAAACGTAAAATAAAAAGTAAATGGCAGACTGTGCCTAATTGAAATCCAACCCCTAATAAATTGTCCCACTTCGGTCTTTGCAATGGATATGTGCGTCACTAAGCGCTAAACACGACGGTCGCAAGTTTCCCTGCAAATTCCTCACAATATGGTAGTAGATGCACTACAGCAAGGCCAGCCACCAGCAGATCAACCAGAAATAAAATATATAACGCTATTGTAGGCCTAAGTAAGCCGTTTGGATTCTCCTATGGCTATTTTCTAGCCAAGTATGAAAGCACACTGCTATGCCAGATGAGATGACGCTGAGTTATGAAAAAATAAACGTAAAATAAAAAGTAAATGGCAGACTGTGCCTAATTGAAATCCAACCCCTAATAAATTGTCCCACTTCGGTCTTTGCGATGGATATGTGCGTCACTAAGCGCTAAACACAACGGTCGCAAGTCTCACTGCAAATTCCTCACAATATGGTAGTAGATGCACTACAGCAAGGCCAGCCACCAGCAGATCAACCAGAAATAAAATATATAACGCTATTGTAGGCCTAAGTAAGCCGTTTGGATTCTCCTATGGCTATTTTCTAGCCAAGTATGAAAGCACACTGCTATGCCAGATGAGATGACGCTGAGTTATGAAAAAATAAACGTAAAATAAAAAGTAAATGGCAGACTGTGCCTAATTGAAATCCAACCCCTAATAAATTGTCCCACTTCGGTCTTTGCAATGGATATGTGCGTCACTAAGCGCTAAACACAACGGTCACAAGTCTCCCTGCAAATTCCTCACAATATGGTAGTAGATGCACTACAGCAAGGCCAGCCACCAGCAGATCAACCAGAAATAAAATATATAACGCTATTGTAGGCCTAAGTAAGCCGTTTGGATTCTCCTATGGCTATCTTCTAGCCAAGTATGAAAGCACACTGCTATGCCGGATGAGATGACGCTGAGTTATGAAAAAATAAACGTAAAATAAAAAGAAACTGGTAGACTGTGCCTAATTGAAATCAAACCCCTAATAAATTGTCCCACTTTGGTGTTTGAGGTGGATATGTGTGCCACTAAGAGCTAAACACAACGGTAGCAAGTCCCCCTGCAAATTCCTCACAATATGGAACTAGCTGCAAATAAAAAAAAAAAAAATGTATAACGTTATTGTAGCCCTAAGAAGGGCTGTTGGGTTCTTGTTGAATCACTCCTGCCTAACACTATTCTAATAGAACAGCCTAACGCTTTCACTGACCAGCAGCAGCTCTCTCCCTAGCGGCATCCAGACACAGAATGATCCGAGCAGCGCAGGCAGGGGCTAGTCTATTCCAGGGTCACCTGATCTGGCCAGCCAACCACTGCTATCGACGTGTAAGGGTACCACGTCATGCTGGGTGGAGTGCAGAGTCTCCTGGCTTGTGATTGGCTCTGTTTCTGGCCGTCAAAAAGCAAAACGGCGGGAGATGCCATTTTCACGAGCGGGCGAAGTATTCGACCGAGCAACGAGCAGTTTCGAGTACGCTAATGCTCGAACGAGCATCAAGCTCGGACGAGTATGTTCGCTCATCTCTAGTCATTATCATTAGACTCTATTCCTATCTTGATCCCTCCCATAATTTTATTTGCTTTAGCAGCAGCTGCCTGGGTCTGGTCACTAAAATTAAGTTTACTATCTACCAGTACCCCCAAGTCCTTTTCAGCTCCGGTTTTACCAAGTAATTGACTGTTTCGAACATAATTATACTTTTTGTTTCCACGGCCTAGGTGTATAACTTTACATTTATCTACATTAAACCTCATCAAGCATTTCCCTGCCCACTCCTCAAGCTTCCACAAATCCCTCTGTAATGCTAAACTGTCGACCTCAGTATTTATTACCATACACAGCTTAGTATCATCTGCAAATATTGAAACTTGACTGTGTAAAGTCACTACAAGGTCATTAATAAAAATATTAAAAAGAAGTGGCCCCAATACTGACCCCTGCGGCACTCCACTGGTAACGTCAACCCAATTTGAGAATGTGCCATAAATCTCTAAGCCAATTACTTAACCAAATACACAGATTTTCCCCAAGTCCCAGCAGTCTCATTTTATATACCAATATGTGGCACGGTGTGAAATACCTTTGAAAAGTCCAGATATACAACATCCACAGCATCCCCCAGGTCCAGTCTGGAACTTACCTCCTCGTAGAAACCAATTAGATTAGTCTGACAGGACTGATCTCTCATACACCCATGCTGACGCTGGGTAATAAGGTTATGCACAGTGAGATACTCCAGGATAGCATCTATAACAAAGCCCTCAAATATTTTCCCCACCACAGAAGTTAGACTCACGGGTCTGTAGTTTCCAGGATCGCATTTTGATCCTTTTTTGTATATTGGTACCACATTTGCTATGTGCCAGTCCTGTGGAACATAACCAGTTGTCAGGCTTGCGGGTTGTGGATCCTCTGGACCACTGCAGACGATGACTCAAGCCGCTACAGAGTCTAATTGGTACCCGGTTTTCACCAGAGCCCGCCGCAAAGCGGGTTAGACAAGCTGCGGCATGGTACCACCAGGTCGTTCCTCAGTTGTGACTTGTCTGCAGTGGCGGCCAAGGTTGAGGTACAGAAACAGCAGTCAATCTCGAGGTCACAGTCCAGGCACAGGGTCAGAGCAGGCGGCAGAGATGCAACATCAGAGTCCAATCCGGGGTCAGCAACAGGAGGTCCAAGCAGAGGGGTACGGGAACACAGCACACAGGACAGCAGCATGGAGGAACACTGGACACTGGTTCCAGGAGACACTGGAACGCAGGAAAATCGCAATAGAGCTTTCTCATAGGCTGGGTGAGATGGGACAGACAGGTATAGATAGCCTCATGGGAAATGGCATGCTGGCCCTTTAAATTTTCTAAGGCTGACGCACACGCCCTAAGACACGGGGATGCGCGCACATGGAGCGAGGCCAGCACTCGGGAGTGGGGACAGGTATGAAGTGCTGGCGTTGCGCCTGCAGGGAGCGAGAGGCACGCGGGACCACCCGTGACAGTAACTACCCCCCTTCGGCCTCCCCCTCTTCTTGGGTTGGAGAAATCTCTGCAGAAGATTTAGGATATTGTCCTCCGGCTCCCATTACCTCTCTTCCAGCCCGAACCCCTTCCAGTCCACTAAGAAGAACCGCTTCCCCCTTACCTTCTTCATATCAAGGATGTCATTTACCTCATAGGTGTCTGTGGAGTCAGCCACAGGGGTGGGAGGAGGTACTTGCCGGGAGAAGCAGTTTAGGATGACAGGCTTGAGCAGGAGACATGGAAGGAGTTCGGGATGCGCATGGTGGGAGGAAGGCGCAACTTGTAGGATACCGGATTAATACGGGCCAGGACCTCGAAAGGACCCAAGAATCGAGGACTGAGCTTGTCCCCAGGAGAGAAGACGGGAGGAGGTCTGCGTCTCTTGTCGGCCTGGATTTTGGTGCGAGCAGACGCCGGAAGTACAGATAGACGAGTCTGTTTCCAGACAGAACTGAGGTCCTGCACCAATTCTTCCACCGCAGGAACATCCGAGGGAACTGAGAGAGGCAGTGGTGGGAATGGAATTCTTCCATAGGCAATAAAGAATGGAGCTGCACCAGCAGATTCTGAATCCAGAGAGTTGTAGGAGAACTCTGCCCACGGCAACAAAGTGGACCAGTCGTCCTGATGGGCAGAGACGAAATGGCGAAGGTAGCAGCCCAGAGTCTGGTTGACCCTCTCCACTTGTCCATTGGACTGAGGGTGGTAAGCTGAAGAGAAATCCAACTTCACCTGCAGTTGTCTACAGAGAGAGCGCCAGAAGCAGGAAACAATTTGAACTCCACGATCAGAGACGATGTGCAGAGGGAGACCATGTAGCCGGAATATATGTTGGAAGAAGAGGCTGGCAAGACATGGAGCAGACGGGAGACCTGGAAGAGGGATGAAATGCGACATCTTCAAAAACCGGTCTGTCACCACCCAGATGGCGGTATTGCCCGAGGAGGATGGAAGATCCGTGGCAAAGTCTGTAGCTATGTGTGACCACGGGCAAATCGGTATCGGCAACGGAAGCAAGAGACCAGCTGGTTTTAGACGATAAGGCATATTACGAGCACAGGAGGTGCAGGATCCCACAAAGTCCCAAACATCTTTGACCAAGTCAGGCCACCAGTAGTAGGGCCATGGAGCATTGCACCCCAGGGTGCCCAGCCAGGCGGGAAGAATGTCCCCAAAACAAAACATACGTCTTGCCAGGGGGAAGCTGCCGAAGCTCCACAGGAGCGGCTGCAACCAACTGTTTCGGAGAGATGATATGCTAAGGAACCAACTCTACTCCAACAACATCTGAGGCATGGGAAAGGGCATCAGCCTTGATATTCTTCTCTGCAGGTCGGAAGTGGATCATCAGGTTGAAGCGGGAGAAGAATATTGGCCAATGGGCTTGCCTGGGGTTAAGACGTTGGGCTGTCTGGAGGTACGAGAGGTTCTTATGATCTGTGTAAACACAGACTGGATAGCGAGCCCCCTCCAAAAGATATCTTCCAGGGCAAGTTTGATAGCCAAAAGTTCCTTATCTCCAATAGAGTAGTTCTTCTCCGCAAGAGAAAACGTTTTGGAAAAGAAGCCGCATGTGAGCGTTCGGCCCCTGGGTCCCTTCTGGGTAAGCACAGCCCCTGCACCAACAGAAGATGCGTCCACCTCCAGGATAAAAGGCTTCTCCGTATCGGGTCTAGAGAGGACCGGAGCATTGGCAAAGACTTTAACTTTGCAAAGGCTTCTTCAGCTGCTGAAGGCCAAAGGCGTGGATTAGTGCCCTTCCTGGTGAGTGCCACGATGGGAGTGACTAGAGTAGAAAAATGTGGAATAAACTGTTGGTAGTAGTTTGCGAAGCCCAGGAACCTCTGAATGGCACGAAAACCCTCTGGACGTGGCCGCTGCAGAATGGCAGATAATTTGGTAGGATCCATCTGGAGACCATTGTCGGAGATGATGTAGCCAAGAAAAGGTAGACTCCGTTGATGGAAGAGACACTTCTCGAGCTTGGCGTAGAGACGATTAGCCCTAAGGTGGCCAAGGACTTGCTGTATGTTAGACTGGTGGTTCTTGAGGTTTGGAGAGAACACCAAGATGTCATCTAGGTAGACCACTACACACGTTTACAGAAGATCTCTGAAGATGCCATCGACAAACTCTTGGAAGACAGCTGGAGCATTGCATAGCCAAATGGCATCACAAGGTTCTCGAAATGACCATCTCGGGTGTTAAATGCTGTCTTCCATTCGTCTCCCTAGTGGATCCGAATGATATTGTAGGCCCCGCGAAGGTCCAGCTTAAAGAAAATCTTGGAACAGCGCAGGCAGTCAAACAGTTCTGTGATCAGTGGCAGAGGGTAGCGGTTTTTAACCGTGATATTATTAAGTCCACAATAATCAATACAAGGACGCAAGGAGAAGAATCCTCTGCAGGAGAGGAGGACTTCTGTATGAAACCTCTTTGCAAGTTCTCCGTGACATACTCTGACATGGCTGTGGTCTCAGGAACGGAGAGCAGATACACCCGACCACGGGGAGGAGAAGTACCCGGCAACAACTCAATAGGGCAATTGTAGGGTCGATGCGGTGGCAAAGTCTCAGCCTGCTTCTTAGAGAACACATCGTAGAAGTCCTGGTAGCACATTGGTAAACCTTCCAAGGGCTTCTTAGACACGGAGGAGGCCAATACAGGTACAGGTAGAGACCCCACCGTACAGCGGGACCGGCACTCTGGACCCCAATGAAGGATCTCCCCTGTCATCTAGTTGAGAACTGGTGCATGGAACTGCAGCCACGGTAGACCCAACAGGATAGAGGACGTGGACCGAGGTAGCACATAAAAGTCTCTCCTTGTGCAGCACTCCGACCTGCAAGAACAGAGGCTTGGTGCAGTACAGGACTGGGTCAGAGAGGATTTGGCCACTTACAGAGGAGATGACCAACGGCTTCTCGAGGCGAACCACTTGGATGTGATGCCGGGAGACAAGAGCGGCATCCACGAAATTCCCTGCAGAGTCCAAGAAAGCAAAGACTTGGATCTGGGGGCTGGTGCCAATGCTGAGAAGCACCGGGATCATCAGGCGTGGAGAAGCTTTGATTACACCTAGGGACGCTTCTCCCAAGAACGTTTCCCTGGCATTTCCCGGATGCTGGGGACAGATAGGACAAAACCCGATGAAGTGCTCCGGACTAGCACAATAAAGGCAGAGGTTGCCCTGGCGTCTTCTGATGCGTTCCTGGGAAGAGAGTCTAGCTCTGTCCACCTCCATTGGCTCCTCTGCAGAAGGCACAACCAGAGGCTGGAGTGGTCTTTGGAAGGCTGGGGCCAGGCGAGGCAGGCGTCTAGGACGAACTTGAGGTTGCTCGAGGCATGACTCCTCAGCACGCTCCTTAAATAGTACGTCTATCCGGGTGGCCAAGGTGATGAGACCACTCAGAGTAGACGGCAGATCTTTTTGTAAGCTGCGGACAGGGCCGTGTCATTCCAGGAAAGTTCCGAAGCCAAAGTGCGGAACTGGACCGCATACTCTCCCACGGAGGAATTCCCCTGACGTAAATTCAGCAAGGCAGACTCGGCTGAGGAGGCCCGGGCCAGTTCTTCGAACACGGACCGGAATTCAGACAAAAAAGCTGCAAGAGAAGCCGTAACTGGGTTGTTTCTGTCCCAAAGGGGAGTAGCCCAGGACAGGGCTTTTCTGGAGAGAAGGCTGATTAAGAAGGCCACCTTAGATTGCTCCGTGATGTACTGGGAAGTTATAAATTCTATGTGCAGGGAACACTGAGTAATAAAGCTCCTGCACAACTTGGAGTCGCCATCGTACTGACTGGGCATGTACAACCGTAGTCTTGGTTCAGCAGCGGGAAGACAAGCCGGAGCAATAGAAGCTGCAGGGACAGCCTCAGGAATCTGTTGCTGGTTAGCTAGGAGTTGCTGCAGCATGGCGGTGACTTGTTCCAACTGATCACATTGTGCGGAAATCTGTCGTGATTGGTGGATCATGATGGTAGCGAGATCAGGCTTACTGGTAGGCGGAACCTCAGCGGGATCCATGGCCAGATCTTACTGTCAGGCTTGCGGGTTGTGGATCCTCTGAACCACTGCAGACGATGACTCAAGCCACTACTTGGGACCAGAGTCTAAGTGGTACCCGGTTTTCACCAGAGCCAGCCGCAAAGCGGGTTAGACAAGCTGCAGCGTGGTACCACCAGGTCGTTCCTCAGGCATGACTTGTCTGCAGTGGCGGCCAAGGTTGAGGTACAGAAACAGTAGTCAATCTCAAGGTCACAGTCCAGGCACAGGGTCAGTGCAGGCGGCAGAGATGCAACGTCTGAGTCCAATCCGGGGTCAGCAACAAGAGGTACAAGCAGAGGGGTATGGGAACACAGCACACAGGACAGCAGCACGGAGGAACACTGGTACACGGGAACACGGAGGAGGTCAGGTAACACAGGAACACGGAGGGACTGAGGAATGCAGGAGACACAGGAACGCAGGAAAATCGCAATAGAGCTTTCTCTTAGGGTTAAACTGTTGACACTCCAAAGAGAATTTACATTATTCCTCATTGTGTCTTCCACCAGGGGATTTTCCTGGGTAAAGACAGTCGAGAAGGCGACATTCAGTACATTGGCCCTTTACTCATCTCCTTCCACCATGACCCCCATGTTATTCCTAAGAGGGCCCACACACTCAGTTTTTAGTTTCTTATTAATATACTTGAAAAATAAATATTTTTGCTTTCCCTGGCAATATTTCTATCAGTCTCTATTTTTGCAGCCTTTATCTGCTTTCTACAGGATTTATTTTTCTCTTTATAATCCTCTAATGCCTCATAGCTACCTTCAAGTTTTAGCACCTTAAATACCTTATCTTTCTCAATTATTGCTTTCCCTACAAGACTAGTTAGCCACATTGGCTTTTTCTTGTTCCTCTTATGCTTTTTCCCATATGGTATGTGTTTCTCACAGGATTTTTTTTAGAATATATGAGAAATAGTCCCATTTTTTTGTGTTTGAGAACATTGGGGGTCATTTACTAAGGGCCCGATTCGCGTTTTCCCGACGTGTTACCCGAATATTTCCGATTTGCACCAATTTTCCCTGTATTGCCCCGGGATTTTGGCGCACGCGATCGGATTGTGGCGCATCGGCGCTGGCATGCACGCGACAGAAATTGGGGCGCATGGCCGAACGAAAACCCGAGGATTCCGAAAAACCACTGCATTTTTTAAAAAAAAAGGGTCGCTGGACTCGCGCTTACCTTCACCAGGAATAGGCCGGTGAACTGCAGTGCATTCCGGCGGGCCTCGGCGGACTTCAGAGCAGCAGCGACACCTGGTGGACATCGTAGGAACTACCTTGGTGAATCCTGGCCGGACCCGACTCCACCGCAGAGAACGCGCCACTGGATTGCGAATGGACCAGGTCTATGCCAGTCTATGCCTTTAAGGTCTTCCCCTAGTTGCTGAAAATTTGCCCACCTGAAGTTTAGAGTGTTTGTTGCCCCTCCACTAACGCTCTTAGTAAAGCGTAATACAAATTCAATGATATTATGATCACTACTACCCAGGTTCCCCCCAACCTGTAGTTTTGATACCCTATCAGGTCTGTTGGTTAGGATAAGGTCCAACAGTGCCCTCCCTCTTTTTGGCTCCAGAACAAGTTGCAACAGGTAATTGTCTTTTGTTGTTGACAAGAACCTGCTGCCTTTGAAGGACCTGCAAGTTTCTGCCCCCAGCCAATATCTGGGTAATTGAAGTCCCCCCATGATAAGTACTTCACCATGCTTTTCCTCTGCTGCCTCCATTATATTTGGGGCCTTATAACAAACCCCTAGTAATATTTTATTATTCTTTTTCCCTCCTCTTATTTCCACCCATAGGGACTCCACATTTTCATTTGCGTCACCGATGTCATCTCGCAGGACAGTTTTGAGGCAAGAATTCACATATAGATAAACCCCTTCCCCTTTTTTATCTATACAATCGTTTCTAAATAGACTATAATCATCTATAGTAACAGCCCAGTCATAGCTACTGTCCAGCCATGTCTTGCAGTTCCAGTTCTTCCATTTTGTTTGTGAAGCTTCTGGCATTTATGTACATACACTTTATATGGTATTCCCTATTCCTCTTTTTCTTATACCCCAATCTTATTCCAGCCCCCCTTCCTCCCCTGTGGACTATAACTCTTCCCAGCTCTCTATCTACCCTGTGGTTTTGCCCTCCACAAGTGTAGTTGCCCTCCCCCCAGGTCTGTAGTTTAAACACTCCTCCAACCTTCTATTCATTTTTTCCCCCAAAACAGCTGCACCCTCCCCATTGAGGTGCAGTCCAGCCCTACTTTAGAGCCTGTAGCCGACAGAAAAGTCAGCCCAGTTCTCCATGAACCCAAAGCCCTCAACTTTTGAGCCCCTTATTTACCTCCCTGATCTCCTGCTGCCTTTCTGGTGTGGCACATGGAACAGGTAGTATTTCGGAGAAAACTACCTTTGAGGTCCTTGTCCTGAGCTTATGGCCTAAATCCCTGAAATCATTTTTAAGGACCTTCCACCTACCTCTTACTTAGTGCCAATGTGGACCATTGTGGTTCCTCACCAGCCCCCCCAGTAATCTGTTAACCCAATCCGCAACATGCTGAACCCGAGCACCCGGCAAACAACACACTGTTCGGTATGCACTGTCCTTGGGACAGATTGCTCTGTCTGTTCCCCTAATAATCGAATCTCCCACTACCAGCACCTGTCTGACCTTGCCGGTGATCCCATTACCCTTCTTACTGGAGCAACAGTCCCCTGGTTGCTAGTGTGTTGCTGCAGCATTGCTACCCCAGAGCTGATATCCCCCTCATCCGCCAGCCTGGCAAACTTATTGGGGTGCACCAGATCAGGACTAGACTCCCTACAACTCTTCCCTCTACCCCGCCTTCTACATGTTACCCAACTAGCTGCCCTCTCACTCTGCATCTCCATACTTTCCTCCCCACACCCATCTTCACCAGAGAGTTTGTGCTCCAGGAGCAGCAAACTTCGCTCCATATTGTCAATTGCCCGCAGCCTTGAAACTTGCTCATTTAGATCCAGAATCTGGGCTTCCAGATGAGCAATTTTCACACATCCCACACAGCAGTATTCCCCCTCGAACGGCTGTTGAAGGAAAGCATACATGGCACAGGATGTACACTGTGTAGCATTGCCACTTATGGAGTCCATTGTAGCAATGGGGAATACAATAGAAATACGGAAGAAAAGAGGATTCACAGTAAAGTAACACAAAAATACAGCAGTTACCGGCTAACGTCCCTCAAACTTAAGTCCCTTAATCCTAAGTCCCACTTTGGACACTGCACACACTGAGGATCAATGCACACTCGCCACAAAGCTCGCACACTTGCTTTGCTGAGATTATTTGCCACAAAAATCTGCTGTGTTCACTGCAACAAGATTTGGCGACTGGCGATGTTGATTGACATGAGTAGGAAAGAAATGGTCCCAGAACCAGTTGTTATCAAAGGGCAAGTTGTCAACAAAGTCAATACTTACAAATACATAGGTGTATACATCGATGACAAGCTGGACTGGAAAAGTACAAAGTGTACAAGAAGGTGATGTCTAGGTTGTCCCTCCAGTGCTAAATGAAATCATTCCATGCAACAAAATACTAAAAATAGTTTATGGAACAACAATTATAAGCATAATATACTGCCATTGGCTGTGGAGGAGCCATCAAAGAGAGGGAAAGAAATATGCTATGGAAGATCATTTGAAGATTCAAATGGACGATAGGAGAAACAAAAAGGAAGGAAGAATTGTAAATACATCAGCAACTGTCCCATGCAACAAACATCTAAACCAATTTAACCAGCTCAGGCAGCACCATTCGTAGCGGGGGTAAGAAGAACCATAGAAAGCTTCAAGCTGTGGTGCACCCAGTATGCAGAAAACAGTATAGATAATGTGATATCCCATGAAAGAACAGGGTACTCACCAGTATAAAAAAGCAGCTTTATTAAATTGCCTGCAGTCAAACAGGGGAATGCCAGACAAGTCCTTAATAATAATAATTCCTTTTTTTACATCATGCACACAGAGGCCTTCAGTAAAACTGATGTTTTATTCTGGTGAGTCTCCCAGTTTTTCTTCTTTCAATGAATACAGAAGGGAAAACTCCAACATCCATCCACAATGGTGTGGCAGGATAGATGTCTGACCAAATTTGACAACGCATTACAATGTGACAAAAAATTCCAAAAGCTTTTGAACTTTACAACCAGCTTGTGGCTAGTAAAAAGCGCTGACCTAGTCTCCAACCTCCCAAGCAACCACTGTCCCCCCTGCCCCGTTCCCAAATCCCAAATTTGTGTGAATGTATATTGATATGTATTGTATCTGATATAAATTGTAATATGAAAGGAACTGTGCTGTACAAAATAATTATCCTGCCTGAATAAATAAAATGCTGTTCTACTCTATTCTTTTCTATGTAGTTTTAGGGAATTCTCAGCAGCATTGATGACCATCACCCATACCTCCCAACATTTGTGAAAAGGAAAGAGGGACAAAATGGCGGCACACCCCCAATCACGCCCCAAATTTTAGCCATATTAAAATAATAAAAATCATCTCAGTAAAAAAAAAAAAAATTATCCTCATTGGGATTTGAACCCAGAACCTGCAGTGTCCATGTATAATAATAACACAACGCCTCAACCAACTGAGCTATAACCTCTGTGATTAACAAGATGGAGAATTTTGGTAACTAAGAACTATGACTATATATTGCCTTGGTATATAGGGAGGGATCTTCTCAGATTATTGTAATTATTGAGACTATTATTATTATTATTATGGAGATTATTATTATTATTTTTACCATTATTAATAATCATCTCCATAATAATAAAAATAATAAAATTTATAATAATAATAATAGTCTCAATAATTACAATAATAATCTCTGAGAAGATCCCTCTCTATATATCAGTGCATTAGTCTGTGTCACAGTGTAACACTGGCTGATAACATGTCTTAGTTACCAGAAATCCTCAGCTATGTATTACTGGGCTTGTAGCTCAGTCAGTTAAGCTCCTGTCTGCAGTGCAGAGGGTCCCAGGTTCGAATCTCAGCCTGGCCAAATCTTTATTTAATTTAATTAAATAAATAGCTTGTGTCTGGGGAAGCCCTGGAGACCATATATGGACAGATGCTGATCTGACCTGATGACGTGGTCCCTGCTCTCTCTGCTAAGCCGACACTTCTCTGAAAAGGATTCCCTCCCGATGTCTGCTCTGGGAAACCCTAGGACAGTGATGGCTAACCTATGGCACTGGTGCCAGAGTTGGCACTCAGAGCCCTTTCTGTGGGCACTCAGGCCATCCCCAGAGATGACTCCAGGTATCTTCCTGCAGTCCCAGACAGCCCAGGACTTGCTGTGCACAGAACTATTTTAAAGTGACAGGACTACCTGGGACTATTTTCTGCTTTATTGGTGTCCTCAGGGTGATGGTATCAATGAAAACTGTGACAGAGAAGGGAGTATAAATCACAAATTAAATTTCTGTGTTGGCACTTTGTGATAAATAAGCAGGTCTTTGTTGTAGTTTGGGCACTCGGTCTCTAAAAGGTTTGCCATCACTGCCCTAGGAGATGCAGTGACCATATATGGACAGATGGTGATCTGAAGCTGATGACGTGGTCTCTACTCTCTCCGCTAAGCCCGACACTTCTCTGAAAAGGATTCCCTCCCGATGTCTGTAGAAGCCATTGTGTACTGTGAGTTCAGGCTTTCAAAGTATTTACTATGGGGACACAGCAGGACCTGGGGGGGAGAATCCGTGACAATCTCTTAGCTGCCCGTGGCGCGGGGCAGAGGTACGAAAAACGGGAAAGTCCCGTCAAAATCGGGACGGTTGGGAGCTATGATCACCTGCTCTTTTGGCTCAGTTGTATTGCTATTATACAGGTAATTGTCTTTCTATAAGGAGAAGAGTAGTTTATATTAATCTTTCCTAAGTCAAGCTGACTACCTCCCATATCAGAGATCTCCTTGTAAGTGCTGCTATGCGCCAAACCGATTGTAGAATTAAGAGTGGCAGAGATAAACGGAGGCAGCTCTGCTTAACTGGAGGACACATTACCAGATATCATTTTTTGTGTCACCTTTGTTAAGCTCATTGCAAATTTTTTGGAGTTAGTTTATGGATATAAATTTTGTTTAAAATCCTCACATACAACAGTGACCCAGCTCCCCTTTTTCAGGGAGTGAATGTACTGTCCCACTCTTCTTTAAAAAGACACTGCATCTTGAATGGTCTTCCCGGACTATAGAGCCTAAAGATGCACCAGATTTATGATCCAGCTTTAACCCCTATTTTGTCACATTTAATAAAGACAGCATTAGTATATCTGGGCCAGATTTTCAGACACATATTACATTCTATCAACAGTGAAAGAATCTCTGCAGTATGATTATGTTCACTGGTCCATGACAGACGCCATGCTTAGTCTAAGGGTCGCTTCAGATGACCCTGGTGGTTTGTGATACACAACCTTTGCAATGTTTTGGGGTTTGAGCGGGGGAAGAGGCTCTGCCTCAGTGGAGGAAATTCTTCCTTTCCTTTTGTTTTCACTCCAACCATGTACAGCTTTACATTGTAGCTGCTGGATTATGTACCTGAAAAATAAATCATGAAAATGATATGATTACATTGATCTCTCTGATAAATGGCTATATTGTGTATTACAAAGCTTGTTGCAGAAAATACTATGGCATTTATAATATATATATACATATATTGAAATACCTTGTATTAATGAGGCACGTAAAAGAAAAATTCAGGTATTAAAACCAAACAGTTTAATGAGCTGTGTAAATGTGATGGTAAATACTGTATATACTTGAGTAAAAGCTGACCCAAGTATTAGCCAAGGAACCCAATTTTACCACAAAAAAACTGGGATAACTTATTGACTGGAGTATAAGTCTAGGGTGGAAAATGCAGTAGCTACTCTGTGCAACAGACACAGAATATACTAAAAAAGAAAAAATTCTACTTCTGCTGTTGAGAAATTCACAAGTTACATAGAAAATCAGAAACATTCTCAATTTGTTAGAATGTATTTAAGGAGGACAAAGCATATGATGCGCCAATGATCCCCCTGATCTCTAGTTAGTCAGGGAATCATCTACTGAATACAAAAAATCTGACACAGAGAGGCCAGATAAAGGAGGACGAGGAGGGAGAGGGAGCAACAACGGAGGTGAAGGTCGAGGAATAGGCAGCATCAAAAGTTCTAGTAGTCAAAATAGTGATGACACATGCTTTTAGCAATAATGCAATACCTACTGCCAGAATGCAGGGATGAAGCCAAATAAAAGCTATGGGGGGTAGTAGCTACACAAGCCACCCAGACTATACTAGACATACCCAATTGTGACTCGACAACCCCAAAGACAATATGCATGTCATTAATTTATCACAGTGTCAATCAACCAAAGCTAATTATTGGAGCTATGCTGCACACCAATATTGTTATTTCAGGTGCTTTGGATAGGGTCTCAATCCCATTCAAGTAGTCAACATGAAATCTAGTCACACTGATGCAATATTTTAGATTCTCCATTTATTATAGGTATAGCTAACAAATATACAAAATTGTGTGACGTTTTGGTCATAAGTAGAGATGGGCGAATCGATTCTAACAAAGTGGAATTTGGTCCGAATTTTAGGGCAAATTCGATTCATCACAAATCCTAAGTTTACATTGCTTCGTGGGAACAAGGTTTTTTTTATTTCTCCTTTATTACTAAAATGGGTTACATGGGGCAGAGAACTCTGGGAAGGCGAAAGGAACAACCTCGATCACATGTGCAGACCTGCAAGCCAATTAGCAACCGGCTGGCTTAGTGATTTTTGCTCCAAGGGTGTCCATTTTGGGGGATCTGTATACCCCAAATAGCACTTCTTTTTTGTTGCTATGTGTAGAAATCTGTGTAAAATCCAAATACTTTTTGTAGTGATTTCTGCTCCAATCCCAGGGTGTCCATTTTGGGAGATCTGTATACCCCAAATAGCAGTTCTTTTTTGTTCCTGAAGTGAATAAGAAGAAATCTGTGTAAAATCCACATACTTTCTGTAGTGATTTCTGCTCGTATTCCAGGGTGTCTGTTTTGTGGGATCTGTATACCCCAAATTGCAGTTCTTTTCTGTTGCTGAAGTGAATAGGAAGAAATCTGTGTAAAATCCACATACTTTCTGTAGTGATTTCTGCTCCAATCCCAGGGTCTGTGTTTTGGGGGATCTGTATACCCTAAATAGCAGTTCTTTTTTGTTGCTAAAGTGAATAGAAAGAAATCTGTGTAAAATCCACATACTTTCTGTAGTGATTTCTGATCCTATCCCAAGGTGTCAGTTGTGCCTCTGTATACCCCAAATTTCAAGTTTTTTCTGGTAGATAAAGTAGATCCGTGTCAAATCAACATAGTTGATTAACTAATATGTCACACAGAGAGGTGGCAGGTTGAGCAGGCACAGGTCGCAGCACAGAAGTGACGCCAGAACGGCTGTTGTAATCTAGAGGCACTGTGTTGATAAACAACCCAAAGGTTGTTGATTGGTTTACTCGGTCAGCCACTGGCAGCTCATGCGTGACACCTGCCGATTGCTCAGGCCCATTGACGAGGCCACGTTATTTGTCAGTCGCCTGGACTGTGGGAAGAATAACGTCATTCCACTGCTTCATGTCCTGGAACTCATGCTGCAAAATCTTTCTGGTCAGAGCACTGGAGAAGTGGCAACTACATCTCATTGCCACATGAGTCCAGTGGGGGCTGAACTGGAGGAGAAGGAAGAGGAGGGCATTGGAGCACAAGCAGAGTCTTGTGAAATCAGTGTTTTTTCCACTCAGGTGACAAGAGAGGAGGAGCAGGAGCATCCAGAGGAGGTAGAAGACGAGGCAGATGACCCAGAAGCACCGTGGCAATATACACTGGAAGCCGGGAGTCCCTCAGAATCACTTGCACAGATGGCCCGTAGCATGCTGCTTTGCCTAACTAGTGACAGCCGAATAGTCAACATCCGGCTTAGGGATGAGTTTCAGCTCTCCACCCTCTTGGACCCTCGCTACCGTTCAAAAATGGGAGACTTTTTTCCAGCTGCTGAGAGAGAGGAACAACTGGCGTACTATAGAGAAATACTGAAAAGACAGTTGGCCGCTGCCTTTGTGCACCATTATCCATCCTCTGTCAGGTCTGACCGGGGATTTCTGGCAGTGATCGCTCATGTACTACTGCCACGGCTGCTGTGGGGAGATTGGGGGGGGGGGCTAGGAGCAGTAGCAGCTCCATCAGCAGCAGCTTAAGTCTGGTGTCTCCAACTTCCTTCACCTGCCTAGTGAGTTGGGTAGCCATCACCAGCAGCAACAGGACATGGAGCAGACCCTACCTGGACAGCACTTTACCACCCCAGGTAAAGGATCCCCTGGACTACTGGTCAGCCAAACTTGATGCATGGCCGCAGCTTGCAGAGTTTGCAGTAGAGAAGCTGTCCTGCACGGCCATTAGTGTGGCAACAGAGTAGGTCTTCAGTGCAGCAGGGCAATCGTTAACCCAAGGAGAACCTGCTTGTCCACCCATAATGTGGAGAGACTGACCTGTGGCAAACTGAATCAAGCTTGGATCGGCCAGGATTTCATTTTCTCACCAATGCCTTATGCATCAGATTAGATCAGCCATGACGCCTCCCCCAAACATTGAGAAATGAGTCTGAATTCTCACTACCTGCCTCAGCCACTATTCTGATGCTGTCACTCGCCTGATGCCACACATCTGCTGCCAGTCGCTCCATCTGCCTCCCACCATCTTTACCAGAGACTTGAATTGTCAGCCACTTCCACACTCTGTCATGGTGCCACTCTGTGGGCTCCTGCTGCTGACGCCACCTCCACACTCTATCATTGTGCCACTTTGTGGCCTACCAGGTTGCTGCCACCTCCACACTCTGTCATTGTACCACTCTGTGGGCTCCTGCTGCTGCTGACGCCACCTCCACACTCTATCATTGTGCCACTCTGTGGCCTACCAGGTTGCTGCCACCTCCACACTCTGTCATTGTGCCACTTTGTGGGCTCCTGCTGCTGCTGCCGCCACCTACACACTTTGTCATTGTGCCACTCAGTGGCCTACCATGTTTCAGCCACCTCCATAATTTGTCATTGTGCCACTTTGCCTACTCATGCTGCTGCCGACTGACTCCCTGGAAAAACCTATGATTCCCATAATGCTGTTTTCACCCTCCACCACTCTATGATGCTGTCACTATGTTTGGTTTTCCCCTTCATTTCATCTGTCAGAAGGAATGAAAAGCCTCAGGATTGATAGCCAAAAGCAGGAGTGGATACAGAACGCAGGACATGTAAATATGTCATCTCTGTTTTGGATCCACTCCTATTTGTTTTTGCCTTAAAGGAAACCTACCACTTAGTATGGCAGGGGTAAGCTGTAAGTACCGAGCACCAGCTCAGGGTGAGCTGGTGCCGGTACTTACTTTCGTTAGTGTTAAAACCGCGGTATCGCGGTTTTAACACTTTTTAAACTTTAGGGCAGAAGGGGCTTCGGCGCTGCGCGCGACCGTGTGCGCGCAGCATCTCCGCTATTTCCTATGGAGGCGCGCGCACGATCGTGCGCACGCAGCGCCGAAGTGTCTTCTGCCCTAAAGTTTAAAAAGTGTTAAAACCGCGATACCGCGGTTTTAACACTAACAAAAGTAAGTACCGGCACCAGCTCACCCTGAGCTGGTGCTCGGTACTTACAGCTTACCCCTGCCATACTAAGTGGTAGGTTTCCTTTAAGCAATACTGACGGATTATTGACCGATTGAAAGTGGACACTGACGGATGAAATGAAGGACATAATGATCAGTGATGTCAATGCAAAATTACTACCGACACCCTCTCCACTCTTCTGGGGGTTTCTACATGTATCCCCATTTAACAGAATAGGTTATGTTGTAATCTAGGGAATCATCTGTAAAAAGAGTGCACTCTTTGATGTTATAGTGGGATCTTGGCCCTCAGCTCAGTCCTTTCGAGCTGGCACAGACGGTACCTTGTCAAGCTGCGTTCCCACTTCACTTATTTGGTGAAGTTGGCCTTTGTAAGTGCATATGGAATTGAAGAGTGAAGTGATTCAAAGAGCGGTGGCTGTAATCTGTGTGCCATACTAAAACACAGCATTGTTTGAAGACCAAACCACGCTCCCTATGCATATTTGAGCATGGCACAACTTTCTAAGACACCCTACAGGCTATCTGCACCCAGGAAACACCTGTTTTTTCTTCATGAATCGATTCCGGTCAAATCAAATTTTTTCGAAAAATTCAGCGAATCGGGTCGAACCGAATTTCAACAAATTAGCCCATATCTAGTCATAACCCGTTCTCATCAGTCACACTGTAAAAATGCACAAAGATATAAATATGAGGTAACTGTCAGGAACCAGGGGTAGTGGACATACAGGACCACCGTGAACGATTACGTAAGCCAACACCTGGGAGCTGAGTCTAAGTGGCACCCAGTTTTCACTAGAGCCCTCAGCGGGTTGGTTTTACTGTGGCGTGGTACCACCAGGTTCCTCCACAGGCACGACTTTGTCTGCAGCAGTTGCCAAGGCATGGTACAGAATCAGAAGGCAGGCACGGAGTCATTGGGGCAGATTTACTTACCCGGTCCGTTCGCGATCCAGCGGCGCGTTCTCTGCGGTGGATTCGGGTCCGGCCGGGATTCACTAAGGTAGTTCCTCCGCCGTCCACCAGGTGGCGCTGCTGCGCTGAAGTTCCCCGGAGGCGCGCTGGAATGCCCTGAATTTCACCGGCCTATACCTGGTGAAGTTAAGTGTAATTTTCGTGACACATTTTTTGTCTTAAATGCGGCGGTTTTTCTGAATCCATCGGGTTTTCGTTCGGCCACGCCCCCCGATTTCCGTCACGTGCATGCCAGCGCCGATGCGCCAGCATCCGATCGCGTGCGCCAAAATCCCGGGGCAATTCAGGTACAATCGGCGCAAATCGGAAATATTCGGGTAACACGTCGGGAAAACGCGAATCGGGCCCTTAGTAAATGACCCCCATTGTCAGGCAGAAGGTCAGGACAGGCAGAACGGGATCAGAAGATCACGGCTGGCAGCAAAGGAGTGAAGTCATGAATAGAACCGAGGTCACTACAGGAAATCACAATACATGCAAGGGACATCAGGAAGAAGCTTACTCTAAGGCACAAGGCGCGAAGATCTGGCAAGGGACACAGCAACACGCCAGGAATTTAACAGGAATTATCAGCACGCTAGCACTTTAAATCTCAGAACGCCGGCACGTGCCGGAGCGAGGAGACCGCCGGTGGAACATGGAGAGGTGAGTGAGGCTGCTGCAGGGAAGGGGGAGCACAGGGAGGCGCAGGTGCAGGTGCGAACTGCGATATGGGTCGCAAGAGCACCAGTGAAAGTAACATATATATATATATATATATATGTATATATATATATGTATATATACACTCACCGGCAACTTTATTAGGTACACCATGCTAGTAACGGGTTGTACCCCCTTTTGCCTTCAGAACTGCCTCAATTCTTCGTGGCATAGATTCAACAAGGTGCTGGAAGCATTCCTCAGAGATTTTGTTCCATATTGACATGATGGCATCACACAGTTGCCGCAGATTTGTCGGCTGCACATCCATGATGCGAATCTCCCGTTCCACCACATCCCAAAGATGCTCTATTGGATTGAGATCTGGTGACTGTGGAGGCCATTTGAGTACAGTGAACTCATTGTCATGTTCAAGAAACCAGTCTGAGATGATTCCAGCTTTATGACATGGCGCATTATCCTGCTGAAAGTAGCCATCAGATGTTGGGTACATTGTGGTCATAAAGGGATGGACATGGTCAGCAACAATACTCAGGTAAGCTGTGGCGTTGCAACGATGCTCAATTGGTACCAAGGGGCCCAAAGAGTGCCAAGAAAATATTCCCCACACCATGACACCACCACCACCAGCCTGAACCATTGATACAAGGCAGGATGGATCCATGCTTTCATGTTGTTGACGCCAAATTCTGACCCTACCATCCAAATGTTGCAGCAGAAATCGAGACTCATCAGACCAGGCAACATTTTTCCAATCTTCTACTGTCCAATTTCGATGAGCTTGTGCAAATTGTAGGCTCAGTTTCCTGTTCTTAGCTGAAAGGAGTGGCATCCGGTGTGGTCTTCTGCTGCTGTAGCCCATCTGCCTCAAAGTTCGACGTACTGTGTGTACAGAGATGCTCTTTTGCCTACCTTGGTTGTAACGGGTGGTGATTTGAGTCACTGTTGCCTTTCTATCAGCTCGAACCAGTCTGCCCATTTTCCTCTGACCTCTGGCAACAACAAGGTATTTCCGCCCACAGAACAGCCGCTCACTGGATGTTTTTTCTTTTTCGGACCATTCTCTGTAAACCCTAGAGATGGTTGTGCGTGAAAATCCCAGTAGATCAGCAGTTTCTGAAATACTCAGACCAGCCCTTCTGGCACCAACAACCATGCCATGTTCAAAGGCATCAAATCACCTTTCTTCCCCATACTGATGCTCGGTTTGAACTGCAGGAGATTGTCTTGACCATGTCTACATGTCTAAATGCACTGAGTTGCCACCATGTGATTGGCTGATTAGAAATTAAGTGTTAACGAGCAGTTGGACAGGTGTACCTATGCAAATCATAAATAATATTATTTTACCATTCAGAATCTATTCATCTATTCATCTATTATATAAAATGTTAATTGTCACACAGAAGGTACAGGTGATATTGGTTATGCGTATATGAACTTCAATAAGACAAGCATGCTGGTATGAATCAGTAACTTATCCAATTCTATTAACCGAAGATGGTCCTGTAGAAGAAAAGGGAGAACAAGAAAGCAAACCAGTTTGCTAAATGGAAGTGAGGAGACAGGTAAGTCGCTTCTGTGCTGGCAAGTGTGCTGTAGGTAGTGGAAGGGAACCCCCTGCTCTATTATGGAGAAGTGCAAAGTGTTGGTAGGAACAGGTTTTAAATCACGGCCAGTGTCTTTCATTGAGGAGCATTAGTGAAGTACTTCCGGTCTAGATCACGAGTATAATCGACAAGTTAGTAATGCACCTAAATGGAAGACAGTGGCCACAATTTAGTGCGGGGGGAGCTTCCGCCACTACCTACAGTGCACAGCTGTCTGACGCTGAAAACATTGACAATTTTAAGATGTTGGTTATTGAAGAACTGACTAATATTCTCCAACACTCAAGGGGAAATGTAACCTTAGTAGAGACCACCTGAACTCACTTCTTAATCTTGAACAAATGTTACCAACACTCTGAACAATACAAAAGAGAAATGTATCACCCCAAAAATATGCCACAAATAATCCTTTATTGAGAGTTAACAATAAAATATACACATAATAAGGCAAGGTTGGACAAACTACAATGAGTTAAAACTATGTGTGTTGAAAGTAGCGGCTAAAGTAAGCCTAAAGATAGGTTAAGCAGTCCTGTACACAATGTTAAATGGTCAGTACATTATAATGAGAAACTTAACATAATACTGAAAAAGTGACAATACATTTTGTGAGGACAAAATCATATAGACAAGCTATAATATCATACCAAATAGAAAACCACACATAGACAGGGAACAGCGTCCATAGATTATAATGACAAAAAAATAAAAAATCAGTGACAAAAAAACTATCTTTTAGGGAGGGGTTCCTCTGACCTCACTGACTGGCTCCTAGCTCCTCGGCCGGGATCATGAGGTAGGATTACAACGGGTAGAGCAGGGCTGGATTAAGGGTGGGTGGGGCCCCTGGGTGCAAAGTGGTGGGGGCCTTTCCAACAATGTTTTTGGAAGTATATAGCCAGCCATCTCCTGTAGTATATAGCCAGCCAGCCCCTGTAGTATATAGCCAGCCCCCTGTAGTATATAGCCTGCCAGACCCCCTGTAGCAGTGGCGTAACTAGGAGAGGCTGGGCCTCATGACAAACTTTTGCATGGTTCCCCCCCTTCCCCTGAAAAAAAAAATACATATTTTGTACAAACATTTATACAATTACGCACATGTTTATACTTATATCTCCTTCAGGCGGGGTTTGGGTGGGTGGGCTGGCCGGATGTTTGCGCTGGGCAGGCGGGTCAGCGTTCAGGAAAGAATAGGCACAGAGGGAGGTGCCAGGATATATGCATCAGTGTATTATGACCCGGCCAAAGGGCCGGGTCGCGGTCAGAGCCTCTGCAACCGTGATTGTTATGCCACTGCCCTGTAGTATATAGCCTGCCAGGCCCCTGTAGTATATAACAAAACCAAAAAAGGGGGAAGCCAAACTTATTCTATAGTATATCGCTACAACTCAAACAAAGAGAGCCGTAAAAAAAAATCAAAAAATAAAATTCATAGTATATTTTATTAGAGTAATAATACACACAATACAAGATATATGCCACGTAATAGGGAAAGAAGTAGGGAAAAACAAGTGGCCCCTGATGGAAATTGGGGCAACCATGAAAACCACAAGCGCCCTCAGAAAACCCCAGAACCTAAAAATCAGTAAGTAACAATACAGACTCAAAGGTCTGATAGTGAGTGATGCAGACGGGAATATAAACAAATAAATATCCTCAATCGGTCCTATGTGGAGTGGAGACCGAAGGTACCTTCCGGCTCCCACTATATATGTAAACAATTAGTGCTTACCCGAAAGCATGGTGGTAGGTTCGATAGGGGGTCCTAAGGGGGCCAATAAACTACACCCCAACGCATGTTTTGCTAATGCTTCGTCAGGAGGTAGTATATAGCCTGCCAGCCCCCTGTAGTATATAGCCTGCCAGCCCCTTGTAGTATATAGCATGCCAGCCCCCTGTAGTATATAGCATGCCAGCCCCCTGTAGTATATAGCCTGCCAGCCCCCTGTAGTATATAGCCTGCCAGACCCCTGTAGTATATAGCATGCCAGCCCCATGTAGTATATAGCATGCCAGCCCCTGTAGTATATAGCCTGCAGCTTCCTGTAGTATATAGCCTGCCAGCACCTGTAGTGTATAGCCTGCCAGCCTCTGCAGTATATAGCCTGCCAGCCCCCTGCAGTATATAGTCTGCCAGCCCCCTGTAGTATATAGCCTGCCAGCCCCCTGTAGAATACAGACTGCCAGCCCTCTGTAGAATACAGCCTGCCAGCCCCCTCTAGTATACAGCCACCAGCCCCCAGTAGTATACAGCCACCAGCCTACAGTAGAATACAGCCACCAGCCCACAGTAGAATACAGCCACCAGCACCCTGTAGTATACAGCCACCAGCTGTTGAAGTATACAACCAACAACCCCCTGTAAAATACAGCCACCAGCCCCCTGTAGTATACAGCCACCAGCCCCCTGTAGTATCCCTTCCAGTGATCCCACAACGAGCACCTCTGGCTAATTTACATATTTTTTAAAGGTAATTTTTTTTTTCTTTATCATTCTTGCTTTATTGAATTAGATTAAAACAGATAACATCCAATTTGCAGTTTGTATGACACAGTTCACAATTACAGGTTATACATTGTTTGTATTTAGTATATTGTGAGAAGATGGTGATGAGATAGTGAGAACTTTCTCTTGGATGTTGTAACATATATATCAAAATACTATTAACCTTGATAACATTTAAAGTGACACTTTATTGGTTGTTTGGAACTGCGGGAAAAGTGAGAAGGTGATGACAGAAGTGGATTATCTTTGTAAGGTCCTCCTGCTGGACCCACCATTCTTCCTGTATGGAGAGAAGCTACAATGGTAGTTTTAATTTGCCCTCCTCTTGTCAACTGTACTGTTGGCCTTAGGGGGTCAATACAATTGAAAGATGTGGAAGAACAGGGATTATTAAGTTACTGTATAAAATTCCATGTTGGCACTTCACGGTAAAAAAGTGGATTTTGGTTGAAGTTTGGGCACTCGGTCTCTAAAAGGTTTGCCATCACTGCTCTAGCAGTTCCAGTGATGATAGATGTCCTTTAAGGCTTATCAAATGGCCTCCACAAACAGCACGATAGAGACTCCGACACCCACCATCAGGGTACCGATAGCGGAGAGACTAACACTGAAGCGACCAGATACACCATCATTGTCTGGCTGCGCTTTAGTAAGAGAGCAAGCTATAATGAGTTTATGTTGAATAATCTCCCTTTGTCTCCGGATGACTCTGCTCACCGAGGTTGTAGAAACGCTTTGAGACTTGAGATGCTGTGCTAATTTGCAGTGCATATGTCGATAGAACTGGAGATTCGTGAAAAGGGATCCCAGTGTCTTACTATGCAACTCTGCTGCACCCTAGTGGCTCTCTCCTGAGCAAACTACAGGCAACCTCTTGTATAAATGAATGGTAATGGTTTTCACATACTTTTATCCCTTCATACGTGTGGGGCAATGAAATATAAACAAATGTATCTGTTCTTCACATATTGATATGTGGTCACTTCATGAACTACAATTGACAGTATCCTTCTTTTAGCTCATTTTTAAAAATTCCCATTGTTTCAATAAAATATTTTTAAACATTGGTCCCAGGAAATTACCCCCTTACGGGCAATCAGTGGTGTAACTAGAGTCCTGAATGCCCCGGGACAAAATTCCCAACAGGGCCCCTCTCCCCCTGTAACCGGGACCGCCATTACTGCAACAAAAAGACAAAAACTAACATCATGCCGATAAGAAACAAAAATAATTTTTATTTTGTGCCTGGAGAAAATATTAAAGCAGTGATCAATATTACCTCCATAGACTAATATTAAGGGTATTGACAATTCGAGGGACAATATTAAGGGAAATCTACCATTTGTTTTTATGCATTGTGAACTAAACTGGAATTGGTGCAGAGGAGAGCAACAAAGATTATTAGGGGGAGGGGGGGACTAGAATACAATGACAGATTACAAAATTTGGGATTATTCAGTTTAGAAAAAAGACGACTGAGGGGAGACCTCATTACAATGTACAAATACCTGAATGGACAGTACAAGGATCTCTCCAAAGATCTTTTTATATCTAGGCCTGTGACCAGGACAAGGGGGCATCCTCTACGCCTAGAAGAGAGGCGATTCTACCATCAACATAGACAAACAGGGCCGGATCATAAGGGGGGCCCCCACCACTTTGCCCTTAAAGGGGCCCCCACCACATGGGGAATTGCCAACAGTGTACAGTGTACTTGGCTCCGGGCTACCGCGGCGATGTTCCTGCCTGTCGTCTATGGCAGAGCGAGGGAACAATAAGTTCCCTACTCCACCATAGACGACCGCATCTAAACAAAGATGGCGGCGCCCAGCCGCTAGCGGCGCAGTGTGTGACGTCTCAGTGTGCCATCTTTGTTTGCAGCCGATATCCACCGCGAGGGAAGCTGAGGACTGTGCGCATCGGGGGAACGCTGGAACGCGAGTATAATTTTATTACTTTACCTAGGACTCTATATATTTACTATTGGGGGGGAGGGTGTATATAGTTGTTATAGGGGGATTGTATGTAGTTAAGAGGGAGTGTATAGTTATAGGGGGACTGTATATTGTTATTAGAGGGGGTGTATATAGTTATCATAGGGGGACTGTATGTAGTTATTATAGGGAAGGTGTATATAGTTATTATAGGGAAGGTGTATATAGTTATTATAGGGGGGTGTATATAGTTATTATAGGGGGGTGTATATAGTTATTATAGGGAAGGTGTATATAGTTATTATAGGGAAGGTGTATATAGTTTTTATAGGGAAGGTGTATATAGTTATTATAGGGAAGGTGTATATAGTTATTATAGTGGGTGTTTATAGTTATTATAGTGGGTGTATAGTTATTATAGGGGAATATATAGTTATAGAGGGTGTATAGTTATTATAGGGGACTATATAGTTATAGGGGGTATATAGTTATTATAGGGGATATATAGTTATAGGGTGTATATAGTTATAGGCGGACTGTATATAGTTATAGGGAGGGTGTATATAGTTATTATAGGGAGGGTGTATATAGTTATTATAGGGAAGGTGTATATAGTGATTGTTGGGGGAACAGTATATAGTGATTGCTGGGGAAACTGTATATAGTGATTTCTGGGGGAGCTGTATACAGTGATTGCTGGGGGAGCTGTATATAGTGATTGGTGGGGGAGCTGTATACAGTGATTGGTGGGGGAGCTGTATATAGTGATTGGTGGGGGAGCTGTATATAGTGATTCCTGGGGGAGCTGTACACAGTGATTGCTGGGAGAGCTGTATACAGTGGTTGCTGGGGAGCTGTATACAGTGGTTGCTGGGGGAGCTGTATACAGTGATTGGTGGGGGAGCTGTATATAGTGATTGGTGGGGGAGCTGTATATAGTGATTGGTGGGGGAGCTGTATATAACGATTGTTGGGGGAGCTGTATATAGTCATTGCTGGTAGAGCTGTATACAGTGATTGTTGGCGGAGCTGTATACAGTGATTGCTGGGGGAGCTGTATACAGTGATTGCTGGGGGGCTATATATAGTGATTACTGGGGGAGCTGTATATAGTGATTGCTGGGGGGCAGTATATAGTGATAGTTGGGGGAGCTGTATATAGTGATTGGTGGGGGAGCTGTATACAGTGATTGCTGAAGGAGCTGTATACAGTGATTGCTGGGGGGCTATATATAGTGATTACTGGGGGAGCTGTATATAGTGATTGCTGGGGGGCAGTATATAGTGATTGCTGGGGCAGCTGTATACAGTGATTGCTGGGGGAGCTGTATACAGTGATTACTGGGGGGCTATATATAGTGATTACTAGGGGAGCTGTATATAGTGATTGCTGGGGGGCAGTATATAGTGATTGTTGGGGAGCTGTATATAGTGATTGCTGGGGGAGCTGTATACAGTGGTTGCTGGGGGAGCTGTATACAGTGATTGGTGGGGGAGCTGTATATAGTGATTGGTGGGGGAGCTGTATATAGTGATTGGTGGGGGAGCTGTATATAGTAATTGTTGGGGGAGCTGTATATAGTGATTTCTGGGGAGCTGTACACAGTGATTAATGGCAGAGCTGTATACAGTGATTGCTGGGGGAGCTGTATACAGTGATTGCTGGGGGGCTATATATAGTGATTACTGGGGGAGCTGTATATAGTGATTGCTGGGGGGCAGTATATAGTGATTGTTGGGGGAGCTGTATATAGTGATGGCTGGGGGGCAGTATATAGTGATTGTTGGGGGAGCTGTATATAGTGATTGCTGAGGGAGCTGTATATAGTGAATACTGGGGAGTGGTATGTAGCGATTGCTGTTCCCTATCTAGACTACATTCAATGGGGGCCCCCACCAACCTTAATCCGGCCCTGTAGACAAAGGTTCTTTACTGTAAGAGCAGTGAGACTATGGAAGTCTCTGCCGCAGGAGGTTGTTATGGCGGACTCTATGTAAATGTTCAATAGAGGCTTTATGCAGTGCAAAAATGTACGGGCTATGGGGAAAATGTTTAATTCTTAAAGGTTGTACTTGATGGACTTTTCCATCCTCATATACTATGAAACATACCTTGAGAATGCTGTACACTGACGCAGAAACATATTTTATTTAATCCCTGAACTGAGTGGTTTTGCTCAAAAAACTATTATAAAATTCAGGACCTTGGGGAAGCTGGGTGCAGCCTGGCTGCTGCACATAAACACCACACTTCCACATGCCTATACTGTCCAGATAGGACTTATCAACCTGAGCTAGATGACTCATACACAACAGCTGAGAGTTGGTGGCAGTGATTGATTTCTTCTGCCTGTCAGGGACAACACAGTGATGACGTATTCTCAGCAGGACAAGACTGGAGCAGTGCATAATTAGGGCCACAGGAGCGACTGAGCCTCATTATCATAATTTTATACTTGTTTTTTTCAGCAAAACCACTCAGTTCAAGGATTAAACAAGATATGTTTCCTCATCAGTGTAGCTACAGCATTCTCAAGGTATGTCTGGTTCATAATGCATAAAAGCAAATGGTAGATTTCCTTTAAAATGAAAAGGCTGTATGCCCGAATAATACTGCTACACCATTACTGTTTGTATAAAATGACATAATATTAGCATCAGCAAATATATTTGCAGTATATCCAATATACCACAATATGGTCGCATGATAGCAGCTCAGCACAGAGAATACAACTTAATGCACTGATTAACCACTGACGTTTTAGTTCACTGCTGCCTCATGTGCCCCCTATAGAATAATAATGCCTTGTTAGTTCACTGCTGCCTCATACGTTCAGTGCACCCTCTGCCCTCTTGTTACATTAGTAACCTTTTAATCTAATTTGCTACTTATTTACTTTTCACTTATGTATCACTTTTTTTGCTTACTTTTGCAACTTTTTAAGCGCAAATCTGCACCTAATCCAGGTTAGGTGCAGAGGAAGGATCTTTTTTCATGAACCCTGTTCTAACATGTATATTGGAATTATTTTGCATGCTTTAAATGTTTAAAATTTTGCACATGAACCTGCTGGGCAATGAAAGTTTGGGCAGTTTTTTTCTTTTAAATGTATACATTTTTGCATTCACATTTTATTGAAATGTATTGGTTGCTTCTAAAGGTAAGGTCACACATGGCATTTGATATGTATTTTTAAAGTCATTGCAGAAATGTGTGTGTTTTACAATTTACCATATGTTTGGTTGGTTAGAAAGCGATCCAATTCAACCAAATGAATGATAAAATGTAAAATGCATTTGTGTCTGCAATGCTCTTAAAAACGCATCACAAACACCACGTGTGACCACACCATCATATGTCGTTATCTCTCTGGGGTGTGACTAAAGACCTTAAAAATGCCGGACACAGTCTCAAATTCAAAATTTAAAGTAGTTTCCACCCTAACCCTATAATCCCCTCACATGACATGTGTCTATATGGATTTGAGACATTTGCAACAAAAAGTCTACAAAAAAGCCAAAATTTGCATATTCCAGGACAGGAAAAACTAAGATACATTTTCCCCTTTGCGAACCTTTAAGGAGTTTTATGCCTCTACATATTGGTCTAGAGCAGTGATGGCGAACCTTTTAGCGGCCGAGTGCCCAAAAAGCAACCCAAACCCCCCCCCTTATTTATCGCGAGGTGCCAACCAAAAATGAAAGCAGTAACTTATTGCTCCACGTTCTTCAACAACTCTCAATCATATTGGCCTCCTGAGGACAGCAACACAGTAGAAAGATGGAAAATTTGCATCATTTTAGCCAGTGTCCCTCTGTACACAGAGAATCGTGGGGCCAGCAGGAGGTCCTCCAAAGATAATTCAGCACTGTCTATTCATTCTCCCTCTTCCTACAGTCCCTAGTAACGAAGTAAGTATCAAAATTTGTCTGAAAGCAGCATCTTTTAAGTTGCTAGGAACTGCAGAAAGATTCTTTGAGACCTGTCTGGTGTGCTGGGGTGATGGCCCGGGTGCCCACAGAAAGGGCTCTGAGTGCCGCCTCTGGTTCGCCATCACTGGTCTAGAGTGTATCCTATAAAAGAAACTAAAATTAATCCTATAAAAGAACACCTAGCACTTTACACTTAATTTATTAAAAATGCGTATGACAAGGGTATTGTGAACAGACAGGGAAAAAACTCATCATCCTCACTCATCCTTTTCTTTCTATGTTCTTTCACCTTCCAAACATCTATAAGTATGAAAGAAAACCACCGGGACGCCGCATTATATTGAGGATTGGGTCTTTTACAAGTGCCCTATAACACTATGTAGATCTATTCTTGTAAGACTATGTAAAAAAAAAAAAAAAACTTCCCTCCTATCTTCTGGATTCTAGCTCCCTTATACTAGAACTTCAAGAACAGTGGATACAGAATTTTACTTCCTAAGTTTGGACGTTTCAGCATTGTATTCGATTACTTCACATCCTCTAGGGATTAGTGCAAACCTAATAAAAATTACAATGATGCCCCAACTCCTCTATCTCCTACATAACTCCTTGATCTAGTCACCCATTAATTTATTTCACAAGGTCAATGACATTTTCAGGGATCTGGTTTGGAAAAAGAGGTGCCATGCATTAGGCTGGAGACTCTTCAGAGACCTTACTTAACTCATGGCTGTATCTCAATTGCAGCACCTGGGGTTAGAGCGACCCCTTGGGAGGTTGAGATCGGGGGATCTAGCAAACTGTGAAAAATTGATACAGAAAGTAAATTGGTAAATTGTATAATATTTCATCATACAAAAAATTACATCAATTTGTAGCAGTGGGAATAACACTTTACGTTTTGGTCGGGGACCAAGTAGAAGGCCGAGACAGGTGGCAGACAATCAAGGTCAGAAACGGAAACAGAATTCACAACGGTAATCACAGGAGTCACAAATAGGAAGCTTTCTCCAAGGCTATGAGGCACAGGGATACAGCAGTGTGGTTACAGGAAGAGGCCAGCTATTTATCAGTTCAGCGGCTGGCCTGCACCAATTAGCGGCATGTTGGGCCTTTAAATCTCACAGAGCCAGCGTGTGCGCCCTAGGAGATGCAGATGCGCACCAGACCACAGGAGCCGTCACTGGACAGGTGAGCTCTGGTGAGCGTGGACAGGTGAGTACGCCTGCAGTTGCCGCACAGAGCATACCAGTCCACACCATATTTTCAGCTCTCCATCCCCAATGTCATGGAGAGAAAGCAAAAGTTTAGGAGAATTAACTAATTGTTGGCTTTTGAAATGCATCCATTCAGTCTGGTGGAGACTGACACCTTTAAAGATCTGATGGTTCCACAGTATGAAGTTCCCAGCTGCCACTACTTTTCCTGGGAGGTAGTCCCCACCTTGAACCAACAGGATGTGGACAAGATGAAATGTGCACTACACAATGGCATTAGTCCCAAGCTGCACCTCACAACTGGCACTTGGACCAGTTACATCTCCTTAACTATTATTATTATTATTTATTTATAGGGCACCATTAATTTGATGGTGCAATACAAGCAATAGGGGATCACATACGTAACATTAAGACAAGAAAAAAAAATATGAATGGTCCATACAAAAAATATGGTGGAATCTGTGGAGTAGCCTGCCTCAGGCACTGGTCACAGCAGGGACAGAATAGAGCTTCATGAAGAGTCTAGATGCCTTTTTACACCTAAGTAACATTGAACTTGATGAACATGTGTCTTTTTTCAACTGTATAACCTATGATAGTAAGAACAAATGCAAGTACAAGTACAAAACTACAGTGATCAGGAGAAGGAGAACCCGCCTGTGAGAGCTCACAATCTATATGGGAGGGAAGATGGAGAGACGAGGTGAGGGAGCAGAGCAGTACAGTTATTGTGCATTGTAGACGATCCTGAACAGGTGGGTTTTCAGATTACGTTTGAAGGTTTGGAAAGTGGGAACAGTCTGACACATTTTGGTAAAGAGTTCCAGAGTATGGGAGATGCATGGGAGAAGTCCTGGATACGGTTGTTAGAAGAGCGGATGGTAATGTTTTAGAAAAGGGGAAGAGAAGAAGGAGTATATAGCAGATAGACACTCTGGAATTCTGGCTTGAAGAGAGGAGATATCTGGACCAGAAATATAGATCTATGTGTCACATGCATAGGAGTGGTATTGGAAGCCATGGGGCCTAATTAGATGACTCGGGCCAGAGGTGTGGAGGTTGAACAGCAGGGGTCCTAGGACAGAACCTTGAGGGATGCAAACAGAGAGGAGCGAGTTGAAGAGGTGGTGTGGGAGGGATAGACGTTGACCGTCCAGTTGGAGAGGTACGAGGAGATCCAGGAGAGGGCCAGGTCAGTGATACTAAGAGAATGTAGCATCTGCAGCAGGAGAGAATAGACAACAGTCTCAAAGGCAGAGGACAGATCAAAGAGGAGAACAGAGTAGTGATGCTTTCCCTTGGGTGACAGTAGGTCATTAGAAACTTTGATCAGGGCAGCCTCATTAGAGTGATTGGGTCGAAATACAGATTTTAGTTTGTCAAGGAGCAAGTTGGACAAAAGGTAGGAAGATAGCTCAAGATGGACATGTTGTTCCAAAAGTTTGAAGCAAATGGAAGTAGTGAAATAGGGCAATAGTTCAGCAGAATAGATGGGAGTAGATATCAGATTAATGAAGTAACTACCCACTGGGTTAGTGAAGTGGCGGCTGGTCCAAGACAGAAGGAATTCTGGTTGCCTGATTGCACTTGTTGCTTCCAGCTTTCTTCTCCTCCTTCACTTTCTCTTCTCTGGTTTCCCCCTCCAGTCACTGCAGAGCACACAGCACTATTTTTAAAATGGCCATTGGTAGATGGCAGCAGTTAGTGCTAAAGATCATCTGTCTGGACGAAAGTCCACAAGCCACCCAGAAGCAGTAGACTGGGACAGACGAGTGAATGCTAACGCTGAATCTCAAGCCCGGCAAACTAGAATGTATGGGCAGGAGGTAGATTCTACCAGGATCTCATGTATTCTAGGCCTTTCTTATACTGAAAACACTAGAATGTATGGGCAGAAAGTAGAACCCACCAAGAGCCCATACATGCTAGGGTCAACCGGAGAGTTTTCGGCAGAGCAGATTCATGATGTCACTAGTCAGTGTGGATTACATACGCAGTGGGACGCAGACTAGTCATTTGATGGTTTCCTGCTTGGCAATCAGTACAACAATCCTACAGTCACTGAATTCTTGCTATTTCCTAAAAGGAAGGGTTATCAATATCAGCTGAAAATTCATAACACACTACTAAACCCAAAATTGGAAATGAACAATGCAATTATATAGAATCGACTATTGAGCAATGACCTGACCCCATTTATATGTAAATAACTTTAAAGGGTTCTCCAGGGGTTTTATTCCTAATGCAGCAGCATACCTGACCATTGTGCTAGTATTGCAGCTCAGCCATAGTCAGGAAAGCAACCATAGTGTAAAATTCTGTACAGTACTAAAAATTAGCAGGCTTATTTGAAAAGGGCCTAAAGCACATTGTTATCATCCATGTGCTATCCATTTTTTTTGTGGTTGCAGATAGCATACCTTGGTGGGATACGGACAACTCTATAGGTCGCCCAAAGTGGTTGTTACATGAATCCAGGCTGTGATCCAACTCCCTCTCTCTAGTGGGCTGCACAGAAAAGGAGCCTGTGTTTCCGTGTTCTGCCACTTCTTATGTCCCAGGCTGCAGTTGCTGGGAAGCTCCTGTGCAGTTGATGCAATCCAATAATGTCTACATGTGTTGGGTCCCTGCTTAACTGGCCACAGGCCTGACCTGTGATGTGTCTGTCCAATTGCAGGCGCATGCTATGATGACATCATATCACCGTGCAGCAGGCGGCAGAAAAAGCTATGGAGCAGACAATAACGGAGAGGTGAATACTTGCCTCTTTTTTTTCTGGCTTTACCATGGGGTATATTATCATAGTATCATAGTCTATAAGGCTAGAAACTGACGCAAGTCCATGAAGTCCAACCTTTAAGAATTAAACATACCATTATGTTTTTACCCCTTAGCCTGTGATATTTTTGGTCTCCACAAAGGCATCCAGGCCTCTCTTGAACATGTACATAGATTCCGTGATAACAACCTCAAGCAGCAGAGAGTTCCATAGTCTCACTGCTCTTACAGTAGAGAACCTTTGTCTATGTTGATGGTAGAACCACCTCTCCTCTAGGCGTAGAGGATGCCCCCTTGTCCTGGTCACAGGCCTAGGTATAAAAAGATCTTTGGAGAGATCCTTGTACTGCCTGTTCAGGTATTTGTAAATTACAATGAGGTCTCCCCTTATACACTGGTGCCAAATACTGTACACAATATTCCATTTGTGGTCTAAGCAGTGATTTGTATAAGGACAATTCATTCATGAAAATCTATTATTCTCTTCATACATCCCATTATTTTATTTGCTTAAGAAGCAGATGCATACCATATCCATACCAAAAACCTTTTTACAAATGAACCGTGTCAATAAATAATACCTTTTTTGGAAGTACCCGTGTTAGAAAAGTACCCGTGTTAGACACCATTTTTTTAAAAAAAATTTCAACATAGTCCCCTTTTAGAAAGATACACTTCTCCAAACGTTCCAGCCACATTTTTATCCCCTCCAAAAGATATAAAGTTGTCGAACTCTCCAAAATACGCCTCTGTCTAGCTGATGACTTCCTCATTTGAGCTAAATTTTTTCCCTCAAGCCATTTCTTCAAGGGAACAAGAAAATGTCTCTGTGAGCCAGGTAGGGTAAATATGGGGGTGCAGCAGCAATTCATAATGTGCTGGTGCATTCTTTTTTGCCACACATTGGCCGTGTATCAATGTTTTGTTGAAGCGGTCCAATTAGTCACTGTAGCATTGTCCAGTGATCGTTTTTACTTTTTCTAAAAAATCCATATGGATTACGTGGTTTGCATCCCAAAAAATCGTCACCATAACCTTTCCGGCCGATGGGACCGTCTTCGCCTTCTTTGGAGCAGATTCCCTGGGAAAAATCCATTGTTTTGATTGTTGCTTAGTTTCTGGTTTGTAATGATGAAAGCAGGTTTCAGTGACAACTCGACCCAAAAACTCCTTCCAATCTCGCTTAAATTGCTCCAAATACTGCTTCAAAGTTAAAAGCAGCATCCGCTTGTTGTCCACCGTGAGCAATCGCAGCACCCATCTTGCCAAAATGTTTTCATTGCCAACTTATCATGTAAAATATTAACCCCTTATCACCGACACTAGTTTTCAGCTCAATGACCAGACTCGATTTTTCAAATCTGACATGTCTCACGATAATTGGTTATAACTTTGGAACGCTTTAACATATCCCGGTGATTTTGAGAATGTTTTCTCGTGACACAATGTACTTCATGTTAGTTATAAAATTTAAGTGATAAGTTTTGCGTTTCGTTCTGAAAAAAAGTGAAAATTTGGCAAAAGTTTGTAAAAATTCTTCATTTTCCAAGTTTGAAATGTTCTGGTTTCCAGACAGGAAGTAAAACTACCCAAAAAGTTTGATAATTAACATTTACAGAATATCTGCTTTATGTTGGGATGATATTTTATGCTTCCGGTCATTTTTCTAGGATGTTATGAGGCGCAGAACTTTAGGTGCGATTTTTCTTATTTTCATGAAAATTGCAGAAACTCACATTTTGAGGGACAACTCAGCTTTCAAGTGACTTTGAGAGGCCTAAATAATAGTAAAACCCCATAAATTACCCCACTATAGAAACTTCACCCCTCAACATATGTAAAACAACTTCTATTAAGTCCATTAACCCTTTAAGTGTTTCACATGGGTTAAAAAATATGGACCTGCGATTTAGAAACTAGAATTTTTTTGGAAATACATTCATTTAGGCCAAAACTGACATTTTCAGAATAAATTAAATGATGAAACGCATTGCAACGCTTGATGCCCAATTCCTCCCGAGTTTACTGATACCCCATATGTGGTGGTAAACTGCTGTACGGGCGCACGGCCGAGTATAGAATGAATGGAGGCGCCATTCACTGCAGATTTGTATTGTCCCATTGTACAACCTATACATTTTTTTTTTTTTTGGTAATGCGATCATATGAGGGCTTATTTTTTATGGGATGAGATACAATGTATAGATAATTTATTTTGGGAGTCTAAAGCTTATTCATGAGATTTTATTAACTATTTCAAGGGGAACACAAACAAAATCATCAATTTTTATTTTGGATTGTTAGCATTTTTTCCCCCCCGCTCACCGTAACGTAAAAATAATATTTTATCTTTATTCTCTGGTTCACTACGATTGCGGTGATACCTCATTTATATAGTTTTTCTTATTTTTGCTCAATTTTCCTGAGCAAAACCAATATTGGAGAAAATCGCATTGTTTTTACTATTGACAACTTTTCAGGGCCATAACTTCTGTATTTTTCTGTTGTCAGATCTGGTTGAGGGCTTATTTTTTGCGAAAACAGTTGTTCTTTTCAGTCGTATCATATTAGGTAACGTAACTTTTTTTGATCACTTTTTAGAACATTTTTTGTGATGGTGTTTGATGAAAAATTGTATATTATGGGAAGTTTTTCGAGTTTTTTTTTTACGTAGTTCACCGAGCGGGTTCAATATTGATTTAGATTTATTGTACAGATTAATACAGATGCGGTGATACCAAATATGTACGTGTTTTTGTGTTTTATTTACTTTATTTGCATTTTATGTGTTACTGGGGAGATTATGGGACTTTTATTTTATTTATTTAATTATATTATAAAAAGATTTAATGATTTTTTTTTTACTTTTTTACATTTTCTACTTCTTGGCTTGAATAAGCGATCATCCGATCGCTTATTCAAGCCTTTACACTGCAATACACTTGTATTGCAGTGTATAGTGAAAGTAACTGAGCATGCTGCGCATGCTCAGTTACTTACAGCCGGGTCCTGCCAGGAAGGCAGGACCCGGTGAGAAGAGGAGCCGACAGCCCCGGGTCACTCGTCGGAACCCGGGGCAGCGGCAGGAGGGATCGGATCCCCCGGTAAGCACACCGGGGGGGGTCCGATCCACGGGGGACACACTTGCACGCCGCGGTCATGCTTGACCGCGGCATGCAAGGGGTTAAACACCCGGGATCGGAGTTTTTCCGATCCCGGGTGTTAGTGCCGGGTCTGGGCTGTGATATCACAGCCCAACACCGGCACCAGCGAGACCCGGTGTCCCGAAAACTTCTTCTGATGCGCCGCCGTAGAAAGGCGTCGCATCAGAAGAAGTACCCTTAATGACCGCCGTAAAAACCCGATAGGGCGGTCATTAAGGGGTTAAAGGAAACCTACCACTTTGGATAGGGCTACTAAGCAGCACATGCCGTGCACCAGCTCACGGTGAGCTGGTGCCGGCGCTTATCTTTGTTATGTTTTTAAACTGTTTTAAAGCGTTTTAACACTTTATTAATGTTTGTATCCAAACTAGCTTCCCCGCACCGTGGTCCGCGCTTGGCGCAACATGCGTGCGACCGTGCGTGTGCCTAAATAGGAAGTGGTCGCGTGCATGGTGCGCCGAGCGCGGAGCACGGTGCGGGGAAGCTAGTTCGGATATAAACATTAATAATAATAAATAAATTAATAAAGCATGTGCTGCATAGAAGCCCTATCCGTAGTGGTAGGTTTCCTTTACTTGCCACTTCGGTCGACACACCTACGGCCTCTGTTACACTTTTGTTCTTTGATCAGCGAGTATCATGTCGTGGACTTTTTGAATAATTTCCTCGGTAACCACGTCTGCTGGGCGTCCTGTTCGCCCACATTTAAATTCATTGAACCAATATCTAACTGTGGTCATAGATGGCGAAGTGTCCTCAAAACAGCATCCAAATTTGCTTTTATCTCCTCACATTTTTCCCATCCAAAAACAAAAAGCGAGTATTTGGGGCGTGCCGTATCACAGTGGACTTGCTTGTCTCCGCATCATGTTTCTTTCAAGATACCTCCGCTCTGGTAAGAACCATGCACCATGTTATTATGGAGATTTAAGGTCCGGATTGCAATAGATTTAAAGATCAAATTCGGCAAAATACTTTTTCACACGTAAAAAAGCATGTACCGTGGTGGCCAAAAGTATTGGCACCCCTGCAATTCTGTCAGATAATACTCGTTTTTTTCCAGTAAATGATTGCAATCACAATATATCTTCATATAAATATCTTCATTTATCTCTCCACAGGTGTTCTATGGGATTCAGGTCTGGACTCATTGCTGGCCTCTTTAGAAGTCTCCAGTGCTTTTTGAAGTATGTTTTGGGTCACTGTCCTGCTGGAAGACCCATGACCTCAGAGGAAGACCAACCTTTCTCACACAGGCCCTACATTGTGCTGCAAAATTTGTTGGTAGTCTTCAGACTTTATAATGCCATGCACATGGTCAAGGGGCCAGAGCAGCAAAGTAACCCCAAAACAACAGGGAACCTGCGCCATGTTTCACTGTAGGGACCGTGTTCTTTTCTTTGAAGGCCTCTTTTTTTTTCCTGTAAACTTTATGTTGATGCCTTTTCCCAAAAAGCTCTACTTTTGTCTCATCTGACCAGAGAACATTCTCCCAAAACGTTTTAGGCTTTCTCAGGTAACTTTTGGAAAACTCCATCCTGGCTTTTTTATGTTTCTATGTAAGAAGTGTGGTCTTCCTGGCTATCCTACCATATAGTCCCTTTTCATTCAGACGCCGACGGATAGTAGGGGTTGACGCTGTTGCACCCTCGGACTGCAAGTCAGCTTGAACTTGTTTGGATGTTAATCGAGGTTCTTTATCCACCATCCGTACAATCTTGTGTTGAAATCTCTCGTCAATTTCTTTTTCTGTCCACATCTAGGAAGGTTAGCCACAGTGCCTTGAGCTTTAAACTTCTTGATGACACTGCGCACAGTAGACACAGGAACATTCAGTTCAGTGGCGTACCTATCGCGGTCGCAGGAGGTGCAGTTGAGACTGGGCCCATCAGAAGGGTAACTAATACCTCTTGTCTTTCGCGGCCCGGGCCCCCCGTCATGCATGGGCTGGCGTTCTGCCTGTCCCTGCTGCCCGCTCTTCCCCCAGCTCTCTGCTCTCTCACGACCACCTCCCACCCTCGTCCGCTGCTCGGCTCATCTGCTCCTCCGCTTCCCTCGGCTCCTCGGCTCCCCCAGGCTCCTCCGCTCTTCGGATCTTCTGCTCCCCTCGGCTTCTCTGCTCCTCCGCTCCCCTCGACTCTTCGGCTCCTCTACTCCTCCACCCGAATCAGACAGCCAGCCGACAGTAAGTCCCTCTATGTATGTGCTCTGTGTGTGTGTATGTGTTGTGCATGTGCTGTGTTGTGTATATGGTGTGTATGTGTTGTGCATGTGCTGTGTATATGGTATGTGTGTGCACCCTGTGAATGTATGTGCTGTTGTGCATGGTGTGTACGGTTGTGCTGTGAGTGTATATGGTGTATGAGCTGTGTATGTGCTGTGTGAGTGTATGTGCTGTGTGAGTGTATATGGTGTATGAGCTGTGTATGTGCTATGTGAATGTATGTGCTGTGTGAATGTATATGGTGTATGAGCTGTGTATGTGCTGTGTCAATGTATGTGCTGTGTTGTGTATATGGTGTGTGTGTGCGCTATGTGAGTGTATGAATATGCTGTGTGAGTATGTGCTGTGTGTGTTTATGCTGTATATACTGTACATATGTGTATTTGTTTTATGTGTATGCAGCATGTCTGTATATACTGTATGTGTATACATGCTGTATGTACGTGTCTACATAAATGTGTGGGTATAAGTGTATACATGTATGCGTGTAAAAGTATAAAATTGTGTTTAAATCTATAACCTTGTACAAATATGTATGTATTTTTTTTTACATTCACGCGGCCATTAGGGGACGAATATACTATTGGGTATATGTATGAATAGCCACACAAATCACTGTGCACACAGAACCTTTTACAATCAAGCCCGAGCGTCTACTGTCTGCCACCAATTTGCATGTCCACTCTTTTATATATTTTTTCTTGTACTGTCTGGGGTAGTTCTCTACTAGGGGGATATATTAGGAGAATGACACTGATGGGCACATCTGGGTCTAGTGATCTATCCGATGGACACAGTGACACATGAAGAAGTTTGCCTGTGCCTGTGTCAGTTCGGATTGAGCGTGCAGACTGTATACGCCTTACTTTAAAGTCATGATTTTCATTACTTCTTGCTATTCCCCTTCTCTTTTTCCCTTCTTTACCTAAACCATGGGCTATTTGTACATATGCCCACATCCAAGATGGCAGCGCACCTGCCGGGGTGGATCTCACGAGAGTTCGGGTGACATCTGAGTTAGTGACGTTTCTGTGTGACACGGCAGACCGCGCCAATGCCCTCAGCATCGGGGCGCGATCGCAGCGTTCGGATAGCTCTCTCTGTGCCTCCTTTCCACTATTATAAGGTATGGCCTCCACTTGTTTTGTGGTGCACGTAGTTTTATTTCAGCCAATGTTGGTTTCTGCTTTTCTTTCCCCTATGTACACCTAATACTGTGGGTTGCGCATCATGTTGCTTAGCAACCCCTCTGACTTGCACGATGATGTTGTCAAACAAACACTGGCATGACTGGTTTGCCGGGGCGATTGCCTACTGGTAGTGATTTTGTTATACACTTTAGGGTTTGTGTATGCCTTATTTACACTACTGATTATGTATATAGATGTATTTGATACACTTTGTGATCTAACTTCAGACATGTTTGTATTGTATATGATGTGATTATTTTTTTTTTATTTAACTGTATTTTTATTGATTTTTCCAAATAAAACAGATAGAGAAGCATATACATGTTCAGTGCTTCAATCAAGCATAACATAGTGGTAGGAACAGCCCTGATCGCAGTCAGGGTAAAAGGCAATTTACCTCAAACTATTACTATTCAGGAATAAAATATCACAACTTTGAACCACAAAACAATAAAACCGTATAATAGTATCATCTAAACATTACATTGACGTTGGACAAGGAAACGACACAGAGAGGGGTGACAGGGGTCAGGACAGGTACCTGTGATACAGTCTAATCATTGGGATCTTACCCGATGGCAAAGCATCGGTTAGTTAGTGGTCCTCTCTACTCCTCCAGAAATCGTCCCAGGGGGCCCACACTAAGTTAAAGCTCTCCATTTTGTTGTTAATCAAAGCTGTCAAGTGCTCCATTGTGCGAACGTCATGTATCCTAGCACAGTATTCCGTTCGGGACGGGGGAGCAGCTTGTTTCCATTTTGTAGAGATTAGGCATTTTGCGGCAGTAAGGAGGTGCAATAGTAACCTAGTGGGATGTTTGCCTAGTTTATCGGGAAAAATGTTCAAGAGATATATGCTGGGATCTGGGGGTATCGCTCGCCCCAGAACTGCTTCTATCCCTGAACCCACCATCTTCCAGTAGCTGGTGATGTGAGGGCAAGCCCAGAATATGTGGGGTATATTGGCACCTTGGGAGTCGCAACGCCAGCAAGCATCCCTGGTGGTAGGGTAAATTCTATGCAGCAGGGCCGGGGTGTGGTACCACCACATCAGCAGCTTATACTGGTTCTCTTTGTACTGCACACATTGTGACGTCTTAGCCGCTCTATCCCATATTGTTTTCCACACCGTGGGCGAGAGTTTTTTACCCAAGAACGATTCCCATTTTAGCATGTAGTCATGCTGAGGATGCTGGGTGGGGTGAGGGTTGCTTAACATGGTGTATATAGCTGATATTAGGCCCTTTGTACCCGTCCCTTCCTTACATAGTATTTCAAAAGGCGTTGGCAGCGATACTGTCGGGGAGTTGTAAAGGGACAGTAGATAGGAGCTGATCTGTAAGTAACCATATTGAGCTGTGGTTGGGAGTGAGAATTTGTTCCGTAAGTCTGAGAAACTAATCAGTTCCCTACTCCTGTAGTCAGCTACGTCAGCAAATCTAAAAAGGCCTGCCGTGTGCCAGGGTCTTGTCATTTGTCCCGTTAGGCTAGAGGGCAAGGATGGGTTGTATAGGAAAGATGTCATGGGTGAGCGCTCTGAACTCAGTGGGAATTTTTTAACACATCGCAGCCAGATTGCTCTGGTATGGCCCCTAGGGCCTAGTAGAGGGGATGGGGGTGGTATATGGGACGTTGCCCACAAGAAGGCGTTAGGATGTATTGGGGCGCTCCATAGCTTCTCGATCTCCATCCACCTTGAGTAGGCTAGGAGCGTTGACCAAGCTGGAATTCTGCGTAAGTGAGTGGCCCAATAATATTTAATTAGATCCGGCACGGCCAAACCTCCCTTTTCTTTCGGTAGGATCAGGATTAGAGATGAGCGAACATGCTCGTCCGAGCTAGATGCTCGGTCGAGCATTAGGGTACTCGAAACTGCTCGTTGCTCGGACGAATACTTCGCCCGCTCGAGAAAATGGCAGCTCCCGCCGTTTTGCTTTTTGGCGGCCAGAAACAGAGCCAATCACAAGCCAGGAGACTCTGCACTCCACCCAGCATGACGTGGTACCCTTACACGTCGATAGCAGTGGTTGGCTGGCCAGATCAGGTGACCCTGGGATAGACTAGCCGCTGCCCGCGCTGCTCGGATCATTCTGTGTCTGGATGCCGCTAGGGAGAGAGCTGCTGCTGGTCAGGGAAAGCGTTAGGGTGTTCTATTAGCTTACTGTTAGGCAGGAGTGATTCTCAAAGAACCCAACAGCCCTTCTTAGGGCTACAATAACGTTCTACTTTTTTTATTTTAATTTGCATCTAGTACCATTTTGTGAGGAATTAGCAGGGGGACTTGCTACCGTTGTGTTTAGCTCTTAGTGGCACACATATCCATAGCAAAGACCGAAGTGGGAAAATTTAGTAGGGGTTGGATTTCAATTAGGCACTAACTCAGTGTCATCTCATCTGGCATAGTAGTGTGCTTTGATACTTGGCTAGAAAATAGCCATAGGAGAATACAAAGAGCTTACTTACGCATACAGTAGCGTTCTATATATTTGATTTCTGGTTGATCTGCTGGTGGCTGTACTTTCTGCAGTGCATGTACTAGCCAATTCTGAGCAATTTGTAGTGAGACTTGCGACCGCTGTGTTCTGCGCTTAGTGACGCACATATCCATAGCAAAGACCGAAGTGGGAAAATTTAGTAGGGGTTGGATTTCAATTAGGCACTAACTCAGTGTCATCTCATCTGGCATAGTAGTGTGCTTTGATACTTGGCTAGAAAATAGCCATAGGAGAATACAAAGAGCTTACTTACGCATACAGTAGCGTTCTATATATTTGATTTCTGGTTGATCTGCTGGTGGCTGTACTTTCTGCAGTGCATGTACTAGCCAATTCTGAGCAATTTGTAGTGAGACTTGCGACCGCTGTGTTCTGCGCTTAGTGACGCACATATCCATAGCAAAGACCGAAGTGGGAAAATTTAGTAGGGGTTGGATTTCAATTAGGCACTAACTCAGTGTCATCTCATCTGGCATAGTAGTGTGCTTTGATACTTGGCTAGAAAATAGCCATAGGAGAATACAAAGAGCTTACTTACGCATACAGTAGCGTTCTATATATTTGATTTCTGGTTGATCTGCTGGTGGCTGTACTTTCTGCAGTGCATGTACTAGCCAATTCTGAGCAATTTGTAGTGAGACTTGCGACCGCTGTGTTCTGCGCTTAGTGACGCACATATCCATAGCAAAGACCGAAGTGGGAAAATTTAGTAGGGGTTGGATTTCAATTAGGCACTAACTCAGTGTCATCTCATCTGGCATAGTAGTGTGCTTTGATACTTAGCTAGAAAATAGCCATAGGAGAATACAAAGAGCTTACTTACGCATACAGTAGCGTTCTATATATTTGATTTCTGGTTGATCTGCTGGTGGCTGTACTTTCTGCAGTGCATGTACTAGCCAATTCTGAGCAATTTGTAGTGAGACTTGCGACCGCTGTGTTCTGCGCTTAGTGACGCACATATCCATAGCAAAGACCGAAGTGGGAAAATTTAGTAGGGGTTGGATTTCAATTAGGCACTAACTCAGTGTCATCTCATCTGGCATAGTAGTGTGCTTTGATACTTGGCTAGAAAATAGCCATAGGAGAATACAAAGAGCTTACTTACGCATACAGTAGCGTTCTATATATTTGATTTCTGGTTGATCTGCTGGTGGCTGTACTTTCTGCAGTGCATGTACTAGCCAATTCTGAGCAATTTGTAGTGAGACTTGCGACCACTGTGTTCTGCGCTTAGTGACGCACATATCCATAGCAAAGACCGAAGTGGGAAAATTTAGTAGGGGTTGGATTTCAATTAGGCACTAACTCAGTGTCATCTCATCTGGCATAGTAGTGTGCTTTGATACTTGGCTAGAAAATAGCCATAGGAGAATACAAAGAGCTTACTTACGCATACAGTAGCGTTCTATATATTTGATTTCTGGTTGATCTGCTGGTGGCTGTACTTTCTGCAGTGCATGTACTAGCCAATTCTGAGCAATTTGTAGTGAGACTTGCGACCGCTGTGTTCTGCGCTTAGTGACGCACATATCCATAGCAAAGACCGAAGTGGGAAAATTTAGTAGGGGTTGGATTTCAATTAGGCACTAACTCAGTGTCATCTCATCTGGCATAGTAGTGTGCTTTGATACTTGGCTAGAAAATAGCCATAGGAGAATACAAAGAGCTTACTTACGCATACAGTAGCGTTCTATATATTTGATTTCTGGTTGATCTGCTGGTGGCTGTACTTTCTGCAGTGCATGTACTAGCCAATTCTGAGCAATTTGTAGTGAGACTTGCGACCGCTGTGTTCTGCGCTTAGTGACGCACATATCCATAGCAAAGACCGAAGTGGGAAAATTTAGTAGGGGTTGGATTTCAATTAGGCACTAACTCAGTGTCATCTCATCTGGCATAGTAGTGTGCTTTGATACTTGGCTAGAAAATAGCCATAGGAGAATACAAAGAGCTTACTTACGCATACAGTAGCGTTCTATATATTTGATTTCTGGTTGATCTGCTGGTGGCTGTACTTTCTGCAGTGCATGTACTAGCCAATTCTGAGCAATTTGTAGTGAGACTTGCGACCGCTGTGTTCTGCGCTTAGTGACGCACATATCCATAGCAAAGACCGAAGTGGGAAAATTTAGTAGGGGTTGGATTTCAATTAGGCACTAACTCAGTGTCATCTCATCTGGCATAGTAGTGTGCTTTGATACTTGGCTAGAAAATAGCCATAGGAGAATACAAAGAGCTTACTTACGCATACAGTAGCGTTCTATATATTTGATTTCTGGTTGATCTGCTGGTGGCTGTACTTTCTGCAGTGCATGTACTAGCCAATTCTGAGCAATTTGTAGTGAGACTTGCGACCGCTGTGTTCTGCGCTTAGTGACGCACATATCCATAGCAAAGACCGAAGTGGGAAAATTTAGTAGGGGTTGGATTTCAATTAGGCACTAACTCAGTGTCATCTCATCTGGCATAGTAGTGTGCTTTGATACTTGGCTAGAAAATAGCCATAGCAATAGGATAGCATTGTTTGGTTTTAAAAACTCAAAAAAAAACAAAAAACACAAAAAAAAAAAAAAAACACAAAAAAAGACAAAAAAAAGTAAAAAAAAAAAAAAAGTTATAACTCTCATTTTAAAAATGTTTAACCCGAGGGCTAGGGGTAGAGGACGAGGGCGGGGACGTGGGCGTCCAACTACTGCAGGGGTCAGAGGCCGTGGTCCTGGGCGGGGTGAGACACCACCTGCTGATGAGGGAGCAGGGGAACGCCGCAGAGCTACACTCCCTAGGTTCATGTCTGAAGTTACTGGGACTCGTGGTAGAGCACTGTTGAGGCCAGAACAGTGCGAACAGGTGATGTCGTGGATTGCTGACAATGCTTCGAGCAATTTGTCCACCACCAGTCAGTCTTCCACGCAGTCCACCCATGTCACCGAAATCGCCACTCCTCCAGCTCCTGCACCTCAGCCTCCTCCCCCCCAGTCTGCCCCCTCCCAGGAAAATTTGGCATTTGAACCGGCATACTCTGAGGAACTGTTTTCTGGACCCTTCCCACAGTCACAAACCACTTGTCCGGTTGCTGCTGAGCAATTTTCCGATGCCCAGGTTTTCCAACAGTCACAGTCTGTGGGTGATGATGACCTTCTTGACGTAGTGGAAGTGTGTAAAGAGGTGTCCGACGATGAGGAGACACGGTTGTCAGACAGTGGGGAAGTTGTTGTCAGGGCAGGAAGTCCGAGGGGGGAGCAGACTGAGGGATCGGAGGATGATGAGGTGACAGACCCAAGCTGGGTTGAGAGGCCGGGTGAACACAGTGCTTCTGAGACGGAGGAGAGTCCTCGACCAGAACAGGTTGGAAGAGGCAGTGGTGGGGCCAGACGGAGAGGCAGGGCCAGAGCTGGTGCATCAGCGCCAAATGTGTCAACTAGTGAAGCTCCCGTGGCGAGGGCTCCTGCGGCGAGGGCTAGATCTTCAGAAGTCTGGAGGTTCTTTAAGGAAACACCGGATGACCGACGGACTGTGGTGTGCAACATTTGCCAAACCAGGCTCAGCAGGGGTTCCACCACTACTAGCTTAACTACCACCAGTATGCGCAGGCATATGAATGCTAAACACCCCACTCAGTGGCAACAAGCCCGTTCACCTCCGGCCGTGCACACCACTGCTCCTTCCCCTGTGTCAGCTGCTAGTCAGCCCCCTGCCCAGGACCCTGCCACAAAAACCCCATCGTCGCCTCCACGATCCTCCACAGCATCCACCAGCGTTCAGCTCTCCATACCCCAGACGCTGGAGCGGAAACGCAAATATAGTGCAACCCACCCGCACGCCCAAGCCCTTAATGTGCACATCTCCAGATTGCTTAGCCTGGAGATGCTGCCCTATAGGCTAGTAGAGACCGAGGCCTTTCGCAACCTCATGGCGGCGGCCGCCCCTCGGTATTCGGTCCCCAGCCGCCACTACTTTTCCCGATGTGCCGTCCCAGCCCTGCACCAGCACGTGTCAGACAACATCATCCGTGCCCTGACCAACGCCGTTTCTGACAAGGTCCACCTGACCACGGACACGTGGACGAGTGCTGCCGGGCAGGGCCACTATATATCGCTGACGGCACATTGGGTTAACTTGGTGGAGGCTGGGACCGAGTCTGACACTGGGGCTGCTCATATACTGCCGACGCCGAGGATTGCGGGGCCTACCTCGGTCCAGGTGTTTCAGGCCTACTATGCCTCCTCCTCCTCCCACCCCTCCTCCACCTCCTCCTCCGAACTACCATCCGTGGGCACGGCGCCATCAGTCGGTAGCTCTAGGCACAGCAGCAGTGCCGTCGCTAAGCGACAGCAGGCGGTGCTCAAACTGCTGAGCCTAGGCGACAAAAGGCACACCGCCCAAGAGCTATTACAGGGCATCACGGCGCAGACTGATCTGTGGCTGGCACCGCTGAACCTCAAGCCGGGAATGGTTGTGTGTGACAACGGCCGTAACCTGGTGGCGGCTCTGCAACTCGGCAGACTGACACATGTGCCATGCCTGGCCCATGTGTTAAATCTGATAGTTCAGCGTTTCCTCAAGACATACCCCAATCTGTCTGATTTGCTCACGAAGGTGCGCCGCATCTGTGCGCATTTCAGGAAGTCCAGCCCAGATGCTGCCACTCTCAGGGCAGCGCAGCGCCGCCTCCAACTGCCCGCTCACCGACTGTTGTGCGACGTGCCCACGAGGTGGAATTCAACACTGACCATGTTATCCAGAGTTTACCAGCAGCGCAGAGCGATTGTAGACTGCCAGATGTCAACTTCCACCAGAACTGGTAGTCAGGTCAGTCAGCTTCCTCAAGTCTACAATGAGGAGTGGACGTGGATGTCTGATATCTGTCAGGTGCTGAGTAACTTTGAGGAGTCAACACAGATGGTCAGTGGCGATGCCGCCATCATCAGCCTCACCATCCCGCTGCTTGGCCTGTTGAAAAACTCTCTGGTCAGCATGAAGTCGGAAGCTTTGCGCTCGTCACAAGAGACAGGGGAAGAATATTCCCTTGTTGATAGCCAAAGCACCCTCAGGTCTGTTTCTCAGCGCATATCGGAGGAGGTGGAGGTGGAGGAGGATGAGGAGGAAGAGGAGGAGAATGTTGGTGAGACACAAGAGGGGACCATTGTTGAGTCCTTTACTGTTCAGCGTGTATGGGCAGAAGAAGAGGAGTTGGAGGAGTTGGAGGAGGAGGAAATGGACAGTCAGGCCAGTGAGGGGAGTGAATTCTTACGCGTTGGTACTCTGGCGCATATGGCAGATTTCATGCTAGGCTGCCTATCCCGTGACCCTCGCGTTCAAAGAATTTATTCCAGCACCGATTACTGGGTGTTCACTCTCCTGGACCCACGGTACAAGCAAAATCTTTCCACTCTCATCCCTGCAGAGGAAAGGAGTGTGAGAATGCATGAATACCAGCAGGCCCTGGTGCACAAGCTGAAACAGTATTTCCCTTCTGACAGCGCTAGCGGCAGAGTGCGTAGTTCTGCGGGACAAGTAGCGAGGGAGAGTAGGCGAGCAGGCAGCTTGTCCAGCACTGGCAAGGGTACGCTTTACAAGGCTTTTGCCAGCTTTATGTCACCCCAGCAAGACACTGTCACCTGTCCCCAGTCTCGGCAGAGTAGGGCTGATCTTTACAGAAAGATGGTGAGGGAGTACGTAGCTGACCATACCATCGTCCTAAATGATCACACAGCTCCCTACAACTACTGGGTTTCAAAGCTGGACATGTGGCACGAACTGGCGCTGTACGCCTTGGAGGTTCTTGCCTGCCCTGCCGCTAGCGTCTTGTCCGAGCGGGTTTTCAGTGCAGCTGGTGGCATCATCACCGATAAGCGTACACGCCTGTCGACTGACAGCGCTGACAGGCTGACGCTTATTAAAATGAATAAAGGCTGGATTTCTCAGAATTTCCAATCTCCACCAGGTGAAGGAAGCTCAACCTGAATAATTGATCCACTCCTCCTCCTCCTCATTTTCCTCCTTCTCCTCCTCTTTGTACAGTAAAGCAGAGGAAAATGGCTATTTTTTGACAGGGCCCACTGGCTCTTGCTATAGTACTTCATGCATTTAATTTTTCTGGAGGGCCACCTACCCGGTCCTCTGTTTGAAACAATTTTTGGGACTGCCACATACAGGCACTCAATCTATTCCATTTTACTGGAGGGCCACCTACCTGCTCCTCTGGTTTGAAAAATTTTTGGGACTGCCACATACAGGCACTCAATCTATTCCATTTTACTGCAGGGCCACCTACCTGCTCCTCTGGTTTGAAACATTTTTGGGACTGCCACATACAGGCACTCAATCTATTCCATTTTACTGGAGGGCCACCTACCTGCTCCTCTGGTTTGAAAAATTTTTGGGACTGCCACATACAGGCACTCAATCTATTCCATTTTACTGCAGGGCCACCTACCTGCTCCTCTGGTTTGAAACATTTTTGGGACTGCCACATACAGGCACTCAATCTATTCCATTTTACTGGAGGGCCACCTACCTGCTCCTCTGGTTTGAAAAATGTTTGGGACTGCCACATACAGGCACTATCCAAATTAAATTGTCTCCATAGCAGCCTCCACACGTTGTCTCCATTGCTACCTCCAAAAGTCGTCCATATAGCTGCCTCCATACATCGTCCCTTTATCAAACGAGGTGTGTCAGGCAGAAATTTGGGTTGTTTTCATGGATTCCACATCAAAGTTGTTAACTTTGTCGCCACCCTGCTGTGTTATCCACAAAATATACTGGCAAACTTTTACCATTTAGGGATATTATTTCAGCGCTTCTTGCGCATCTGTTTACATTCCCCTCACCCGGCATATCCTAAACTTATAAGAACGCTACTACACTTGATCTTATACAAAAGGTTCTTAGAAGTGCTGTTTGGGGAGTAGCCTAGAGACAGGGGCTTGAATTGGCGAAAGCTCGCCTGGCAGCGGAGCGCCAGCTCCATCCCAAGATCCAACTAACATAGTTGCAGCACCTTTAATCTACTACTAGTTCACTGCCTCCATAATAATAATAATAATAATCTTTATTTATATAGCGTCATCATATTCTGTAGCGCTTTACAAATCATAGGAAACAAATACAAATGTAATGTAACAGAGCACAACATTTGTATGGAACAACAGGAGTGAGGTCCCTGCTCGCCAGAGCTTACGGTTTATGAAGATGATGGGGTAACACGAGGTAAAAGAATATTTAATGGTCAAGCCATTCTTCTTAGGGAATAGAAAAAAATATAATAAATGGAATTGCTGTCGCTTGAACCACTCAGCCGTCATCTTATATACCAGGTCCAGGGTGAATGGGACTGCAGAGAAGTCTGGTGCCTGTTGGTTGCTGGATAACAGATGGGAGGACGACACAGGACGGGTTAGTAGAAGAGTTAAAACTTCATGCAGTTAATGAGTGTTATAGGCTTGCCTAAAGAAATGGGTTTTAAGAGCACGTTTGAAACTTTGGAGGTTAGGTATTAGTCTGATAGTCCAGGGCAGAGCATTCCATAGAATTGGTGCAGCTCTAGAGAAGTCTTGGAGACGCGAGTGGGAGGTCCGCACTAGGGTAGAGGTTAATCTAAGATCACTGGCGGATCTAAGAGCACGGGTTGGGCGATAGACTGAGATAAGAGAGGAGAGGTAGGGGGGTGCAGCATTATACAGAGCTTTATGGATGAGGGTTATTATTATTTTAAACTGTATTCGAAAGGAGACTGGCAGCCAGTGCAGCGACTGGCATGAACTGTAAGCATACATGGTCCCCTTATCAAACGAGCTGTGTCAGGCAGAATTTTGGGTTGTTTTCATGGCTTCCATGTTAACTTTGTCGCCACCCTGCTGTGTAATCCACAAAATATACTGGCAAACTTTTATCATGTACCGATATTATTTGAGCGCTTCTTGCTCACCTCCTTTGGTTCCTCTCTGACACCCATTGGTTTGAAGCCTGAGTCCAATTAGGGTATGTCGCCATGCCACTCTCTAGCCTGCTGCCGCTGCCTCTGCATGCCGTCCCCTATAGTGTCAGGGTCAATTATTGGATGTTTTACATGCTATCTAGCTTCATTCTGTCACTCTGTCATGGCCATGCTGTTGCCCATAATTTCGGCATAATGGTGCGATTAAGCAGCCTCAGAGGCATCCATGCATGCTGCCCCTGCTGTTTCCTGTCCATTTCCGTGGTGTTTCCATCCTTTTCTGAGGTTCCCAGGTGTTTGGCCAAGCTTCCCTGTGCAGAGCCTTGGTCCCCTTGAAAAATGCTCGAGTCTCCCATTGACTTCAATGGGGTTCGTTATTCGAGACGAGCACTCGAGCATCGGGAAAAGTTCGTCTCGAATAACGAGTACCCGAGCATTTTAGTGTTCGCTCATCTCTAATCAGGATCTTTTGTCCTAGCCTATGTCTTTTATGTGCCCAAATAAATTGAAGCATAGAAGCCTGTAGTGCCCTTAGGCCTCCTAGAGGAACTGGGATCGGTAGCGTCTCAAAGTAGTACATTAATTTTGGGAGGATGGTCATCTTAACTGCGTTTATTCTACCAAAGAAGGAGAGAGGCAACTTGTGCCATCTAATCATTAACTGCTTTAGTGATGCAAAAAGTGTTGGGAAGTTTTGGGAATATAAGGATCCGTAGGTGGAGGTAATCTGAATCCCCAGGTATGTCAAGGATTGAGATTTCCATTGGAATTTAAAGTTGGATTGGAGTCTCGTCAAGTGAGCCTGAGGGATTTTTATTGGGAGGGCCTCTGTCTTGGCTACATTAACTTTATATCCAGATAGTTCCCCGTATTTCTCAAGCAAGTCGTGGAGGTTAGGGAGTGAAATGTGAGGTTGTGTGAGTGTTAGCAGTACGTCGTCAGCAAACAGAGATAATTTGAACTCTCTGTCCCTGACCATGACTCCCCTAATGTTCTCTGAGCGTCTAATAGCGGCTGCCAGGGGTTCTATGCATAGAACAAACAGCAGGGGGGATAAGGGGCACCCTTGCCTAGTCCCATTGTGGATGCGGAAGCGAGGCGAGATCGAGTGGGGTAATTTTATTGTAGCGGAGGGGTTAGTATAGAGACTTGTAATTGCGTTCATAAAGGGGCCCCTCAGTCCAAATGCATGGAGGGTCCGGAACAGGAACGGCCAACCTAAGCGGTCGAACGCTTTTTCTGCATCTAAACTTAAAAGCAGCGCTTCCCCATCTGTTCTATTGATCACATGAATCAGGTCAATGGTTCGTCTGGTATTATCCCCTCCCTGTCTGCATGGAACAAAGCCCACCTGGTCTTTATGAACTAGTTGTGGGGAGCCATTGGAGTAACCTGTTAGCTAGTATTTTAGTGAATATTTTATAGTCTGCGTTCAGTAACGCTATGGGTCTATAATTCGAGCATTCTGTGTGATCTTTGTTGGGTTTGGGGATTAGCGTTATGTACGAGTGTGTCATGTTACCTGGGAGTGGGGAGCCGTCTAGGAATTTGTTGAATAGGGGGAGTAAATACGGGGTCAGAATGGACTGGTAGGTCTGGTAGTACAGATACGTTAGTCCGTCAGGGCCAGGGGATTTGCCTCCAGGGAGCTCTTTTAGAGTATCAGCTAACTCCTCGGCTTCTATGGGGGCATTTAAGACCATCAGGGCCCTGTCGGGCAGGTGCGGGAGATTACACTCCTGGAGAAAAGCATCTAAGCGGGCATCTCTGGTCGTTTGGTCCAATGGAAGTGCGCTGGGCAAGTTATAAAGTTTAGAATAGTAGTCGTGGAAGATTTTCGCCAGTTCTCTGGGGTCATAGGTCAGAGTTCCATCAGGTCGTTTTAGTGAGTGTGCCTGAGTTTTGGAGGACTCCTCTCTCAGCTGGCGTGCTAAGATAGAGTGTGCTTTGTTCCCCCTTTCGTAATACTTCTGCTTTGAATATAGCAGTAGTTTTTCCGTGCGAAACAGAGCTAACTCTTTTAGTTTGGCCCTCGTCTCTACTACCTGTTTGAGGGTAGATTTAGTGGGAGCGATTGCTAGTGTCGCCTCTAAGGTCCTAAGTTTGGAGGTCAGCTGGGCTTCCTGCCGCACCCTGTCAGCCTTCATTGCTGTGGCCAGAGAAATGCACTGTCCCCGTACCATCATTTTGTGTGCTTCCCATAACGCCGGGAGGGCTACGTCATTGACGTTCGCTTCGAAAAATTCTTTGATGGACGTTGACAATGCATCCCTCTGCGTGGGTGTCTTTAGGAGCGACTCGTTTAATCGCCAGTGACATGCCCTTGATGTAGAGAAGTTATCTGCGGTTTCTAGTGTTAATGGGGCATGATCCGACCAAGTAAGGGGGCCTAAGGTAGATTTACTCATAAGACGCAAAAATTGTATGGATCCAAAAAAATAGTCTATTCTCGTATGTGTACCGTGGGGCGGAGAGTAGAAGGAGAACGATCGATCTCCCGGGTTATCGATCCTCCATAGGTCATATAGTCCATGGAGGCGTAAAAGCTTCCTGAATTCCTTTGTTGCGGATAGCAGGGCCGAGGGTGGGGTGTCTCTGTTGATTGCTAGTCTGTCCGTCTGTGCCGAGAACGGAAGATTAAAGTCACCTCCCACTAATAATGCCGCCCGTGGCAGTTTTGAGAGTCGGGTAAGTATTCGTCTTAGAAAGTGGATTTGCCCTTTATTCGGTGCATATATATTGCACAATATAATCGGAGTACCTTGTAGTGTACCCTGTATAATGAGAAACCTTCCCCCAGGATCTGAGATTACATTGGACGTCTGAAGAGGGTAGGATGCCGCAATCAGAATTGCCACCCCCCCCTTTTTTCTGTCCCCAGACGCTACATAGGAAGTAGGATATAACCCCTTAGCGAATGCACAGGTACCTGTTGCATCAAAGTGCGTCTCTTGCAAGAGAACAATATCCGCTTTCTGGTTTCGCATTTCCGTCAGGGCCAAACGCCTCTTGACTGGGGAGTTAAGCCCCTTCACATTTAGGGTGAGAAACCTAACCATGGTTGTAAATAGAAAAACATGACTCGCTATAAGAGGGCCCCCTCACAATCCCATTGTGATACCTGTACTGATCAAGAATCAGTTCTAACGGCTTTCCACTTCTGGCGTAGAGAGGCTGGTTCATCACTCTTACTTCGCGATACCTGGAGAAGACACACAGGGAGGGGTGGGATAGGGGACACAAGACAACATTAAACCATAACCAATATGTGTGTACATACACAGTGACCGGTGGGAGCATCCTTTAGACTTGAGTTGGCACCAGGGAAAGCTTATCGCCACCCCAGTTGTCAAGCCCAGTCCAGAATACTCTAGGGAGAGAGAAAAACCAAAAAAGAAGGCTGAGGAAAAGGGTCAAGAACAGAAAAAGAGGGGTGGGGTCAAGTCACCGAGGGTTTGCCCCGGACTGCCACCTACTAAAAATCTGTTGGAGGTCCTCTCCCCTGATTATTCATGGTGAGAGAGAGTGTCCAAAATGCCCTGGTGAGGTAGATATAGTGTCTCCTATACCGCCTCCAAGCTGGATGTTAGGCCGGCTGGTTCTTCCCTGGTCCTCTTGGTGACGAACGGCGTCTCCTCTTCTGCACCGAAGTCCATTCCGGAGGAGGTGCCGGCGGTGGGAGGGTGATTTCCCAGTCTGGGATATCCGGAACTGAAAGGTCTAGTGCTTTACAGAAGCCTGGCATGTCTGCATAGGAAGCTAGCTGGAATGTCTGTCCGTTGTGTAGTGCCAGCAGGGCGAAGGGGAACCCCCACCTATAGGGGATGCCTCGGTCTCTAAGCTGGGTCAAAAGCGGCCTCAATTGGCGCCTCTTGTGAAGGGTAATCCATGATAAGTCCGCAAATATCTGGATAGAGGCTCCCTTGTATGACAGCGAATCTTTTTTCCTGGCAGTCAGCATAATTTTTTCTTTCAGCTCGTAGTCTGTGATGCAACAGATTATGTCTCTAGGTCTGGTAGAGGGGCCCCTTGCCCCTAGAGCTCGATGGGCCCTGTCGAACTTAATTTTATGTGAATCCGGTTCATTCAGTATACTGTTAAAGATTGTTTCTAAGAGTCCTTTGACATCCTCAGGTCCCTTGGGTTCTGGGACCCCCCTGACTCTGATATTATTTCGCCTTCCACGGTTATCGAGATCCTCAATATGGCGATTCATATCTCGCATAGCATAAGTTTGGTCCACCACTGACTCTCGTAGCTGGGCCACGTAGGATCTTGTGTCATCATGGGCCACCTCCAGCCCCTCCACTCTGTTCACCAGGGAATGCAGGTCATCCCTGACCGAGTTTAACTCTGTGCGGAATGTGTCTTTAACCTCCTCTACTAGATCTTTAAAATCCTTTTTAGTAGGTAGACTTTGAAGCAATACTTGAATATCTGCAGAGAGAGGTATTGAAGTAGCAAGTGGCGGATCATCAGAGGAGGTGGAACTGCCCAGTGAGGCCCAAGAGTCCTGCACTAGGTTTGTGAGGGAAGGGGTTGCACTCAGGTCTTCACCTGGGGGGTCAGGCCATGCCCCAGGGGGGCCACTGAGAACTACATGCGCCCCTGTTGCAGCGGGAGGTTGTTTGTGTGACCTCTGTGGGAGAGAGGTATGCACCTGTTTGCCGTCACGGCTGAGGAGTAGGATCCTGCAGTAGTAGGGACTGGGGCCAAGGCTGAGGGTTGTTGCCTAGACCCCCTGCTATCGTCTCTTTGTGGGTCCCCCATGGCACCCTGCGTGTTTTGGTGCTGGGAGGGAGAGCCCGCTGCCCCCTCCTGTTCTTGCTGTAATGGCGGTGAGGGGGTGGCCGGGCCTTTCTTTTGGCGGGAAGGGGTTAATGGCGGGTCCCGCCGCCCCGCACTTACTTGTGCCTCCTCCATTCTGGATCTCCCGGGTACGGCAGCCTGCATTCGGACCTCCGGTGCCGGGGCCTGCGTTTTGGAGCGTGCGCCCTGCTTCTGGTCCTTCGGAGCTGCGGACCTGCGAGTCTGCGGCGGGGAGACACGTGCGCAGCCTGTGGACCCCTTGCCTGTCGGCGCTGCCAGGAAGCGATCCATCGCCGGTAAGTCGCCGGGTGTCAGTCCTGACGGTGTCCGGGTCTCTCTGAGGGCCGTTTGGTGTGTGGAGATCGGGGTTTGGAACGCTTATTTCGCTGTAGATGGCAATCGGGAGCGGGAGCTGGTTCTCAAGCGTCCATCTCCTTGCGGTGCCAGGACACGCCCCCATGATGTGATTATTATGTCACATCCTGCGGGGGATATAAACCCGCCTTGTATGACTTAACTTTATACTTGAGAATGGCTACATTGAGATAGCTGAAACGTTGTATTTCCCACTGGTGAAATAAATCACTGTTTTCCAGGGAGTGCTGCTTCCTTGTTTTGAATGTTGAATCCACCCCCAATATCAACAAGGAAAGAAACCCAAGAATCAATTAGAGCGTTAAAAGATTTGCATGTTTTCTTGAAAATTAATTTAAAAAAAACTGCACTCCAAAAAGGATATGGTGATGGAGAGTCAGGCGGAGAGAGATGCACTGCAGGTTTTAGAACAGCACTGCAGGATTTATTACAGGAACAAACCTTGCAAACCCAAGAATGAGCTCCTTACGTGATGATTAATGAGATATGAACTACTTTCTTTTGAACATCAAGTCCATCTCCTATGATACCTATGAGAAAATATATCCATCAAGATGTGGTTTATCTGCATAAAAGACCTAAAGACCGGTTATTAACCAAGTATTGGCATCATACTCTGGTGATATAATGGCTCAAACGGTACCCAGTCTTAAGGAGCGATGTTAGCCTCATATATGCACTGCAAAGTTCTTTATGATGTTGTTATAGTGGGTTGTTTAGTATTTTTTATTTTGCATAAACTATTGTTGAATGTGTTGTAACGTCTGGAGCTAAGCTGTTGAAACAAAAACAAACAATTTTTCATTTTATTTTTATTGAATATTCAAGGGCGAACATACATGGAAAAATGTGTCAATATTTTATCAGGTTTTGACATATAATAATTCTATCACATATCTCATTGCCAAATGAAGCCTTTGTAAATCTCCGGAAGATTGGAGATAGTGATGCAGTGTGTCCAATCCGGTCATATGTAAGAAAGGTCTTTCTTTCCGCAATCTTCTCAGGGTTCTGGTCCTTGCAAGAGGAGATTAGTTTTTTTTATATATATTTAAATGAGATGTGAAATGAACAAAAAGTGTCCTGAGCATTTCCAGGTTCTTTTAGTCATATTACTGCTTGGTGCTTGTCTTAGTTATTCTACAGAGAATTCTATCTGTTGCCTCCCATAGATTGCTTGATACCTGGGCATGCCCAAAGAACATGTAGAAGAGTATCTATTTGTCCGCACTCTCTCCAATATAGATTGGATGCAGAGGGAAAGATTTTGCTAAGTCTGTAAGGTGTAAAATACCAACGTAGGTGGGTTTTAGTAATAGCTTCTAGGTGGGATGTTCACCTAAGATGCGCGTTCGCCATGTGCAGAGTGCCTTTCCACTGGTCATCTGTGAATACTGCTTTCATATTTTGTTCCCTATGTATCATGTGGGGTAGTTTAGAAAAGGTTTTCTTTTCTCCTAACATAGTGTAAAAGAGGAAAATCCCCTCCTTAAAGCTTGAAGTAATTTGTAATTTGACATAAAAGTGGGCATCAAAGACGGGACCTTTAGATGGCAGTTTCTGCAAAAATGGCGTACACACATATTGCTAGAATTCCTTTACTGGGATAAAGTATTTTTTCACAAGCAAGTTAAATGGTGCTATTGTATCCCCTGACCATATATCCGCTAAGGAATGGATTCCTAAATACCGCCAGGAGGAGTTCAAATCAGGGATATTTAGTTCCAGCAGGTCTAATGGGATCTGCCGTAGAGGAATAGCTATTGTGGCCTTAGAGCTTAGTTTTAGCTTGCGCCAAGCTACATCAGTTGCACGGATAGTGAGACATTTGGACTGAGGTGGTGAGATACTCCAAGCGAGGGATAATAGTCTATATCTAAGAGAGCCTTTCGTCTGGTAACTTTCCTCAATGGAGCTCCACACTTGATTAGGTGATTTTAGCCACCAATGTTGTGATTGCTCTAAGATAGCTGCCGTATAGTAATCTTGTAGGCCAGGGACTCCTACCGCCCCCTACTGTCCTGTGTTCGGTTAAGATTTTAAAGGATAGGTAATCTACTGATTTCTCTTTCCAATCTAACTTGTACCTCTCTTTGAGATAATTCAATTGTTGTTTTCCAATATTAACAGGAAGGACCTGTGACTTTGTGTTATTTATTTTATAGAAGGAAGCTTCGCTAGTGGGCTAGCGAGGTATCTACACTAGCGAGGTATCTACATTAGTGGATATTAAGATAATATCATCTGCAAATAATGCAATACGATGATCGCGTCCACCCGCTTTTATTCCTGTAATGTTTGGATGCGACCTGATGGCAATTGCAAGAGGTTCTATGGGTAATACAAAAATTATAGGGGAAAGGGGGCATGTCTAGTTCCATTTGTTAATTGAAACTCCCGAGAACGTACTCCATTTATAAAGACTGTTGCTGAGGGGTGGGAGTAAAGAGCCTTTATGGCCATATGTCCTTCTATACCTTCTACTAATAGTAGTAAAGGCGCACTCCCAGTTAACTCTGTCGAACGCCTTTTCAGCATCGACAGTAACAAAGGAGGCCTCTATCTTATGCAGTTCACAGAGTTGTAATAAGTTAATAATACGCCTGGTGTTGTCCGAGGCTTGTCTGCCCGGTGTGAAGCCTGCTTGGTCTGGGGTTACCAGATCTGGGAGGACTGCCTTTAACCTGTTGGCCAAAATTTTAGCGTATATTTTTACATACTCATTGAGGAGGAATATATTGGGTGAAAATTTGCAGCCCTATCGGGAGTTTTCCCTGGTTTAGAAAGGGTGATAATTATTGCCTCCAGCATCTACTTTGGGAATTCTCCTTTGGCAGCTGCAAGGGAGTATACCTTCAGTAGATAGGGTGAGAGAGTGGATGCAAATATTTTATAATATAGGCCTGGGAGGCCATCGGGGCCCGGGGATTTATTTGAAGGGAGTGGCTTGATCGTCTTGTCAATTTCGGCTATAATTAGAGGGGCATTTAGTAGTTATAATTGGCTAGCATTTACTCTGGGGGGGGATGGAGTTTTTTTTAAGAAGGAGTTTATGAGTTCCACAGAAGGGGGGGGGAGATTCTGTTATCACTTAAGTTGTATACATTGGTATAATAGTCCATAAAGGTGTTGGCTATTTCTCTGGGCGACATTAGCTTAACCCCTGAGGTATGGTGATAGAGGAATGGAATTTTAGATTTCTGGCTGCGCTGTTTAAGGCGCCTCGCTAAAAGGGCCCCTGCTTTCTGGTCCTGCGAATAACAGTTAATTTTCATTTTTTGTAGTGCCGTGGAGTATTTATACAGAATAAGAGTATGGAGACGATCTCTTAGCTCGTTAAGGGTCGTTGTGAGTGACTGGGAGAATACTTTTTTGTTTCCCCTTTCTAGAAATTGAATGTGCATTAGAATTGAGGTGATTTCTCTTTCCCTCTCTCTACGGAACTTACTGTTGAGGATTGTAAGTTCCTCTTTGGCGAAAATTTTGTGTGTAAGCCATAAAGAGAACGGGCTGACGTCTTTCGTGTTGTTGAGTGAAAGAAATTCTTTCCGTTTATTCTCTATTGTAAAACTGTGCTTTTCAAATGCTTTAGTAGACATGTTTGCCCGCCAAATAAAGTCTGTGGTGCATGAGTACACATCAGAGAAGGATAATGTGATGGGGGCGTGGTCTGACCTCTGAATATTTCCTACAGAGGAGTGTGATGCTATATCCAGTACAAATCTGTCTGTAAGAATCATGTCGATGCGTGAATACGTTCCATGCCTAGCTGAGAAATAAGTGTAATCCTTTTCAGATGTATGTTGGACATCCTAGAGGTAATTCTCCCATAATAGAGGGTTCAGTGTGAAATTTCTATGGCGGGAATGGGATGTAGTTTTAAAAGAGTTATGGCCCACAGTGTTAATGTCTCCGCATATAATTAGAGAACCCTTTTTAATTTCCCTTATTTTCCTAAGAAGCTTGCCAAAAAAAGCTCTCTGTCTCCTATTAGGGGCATACAGATTCACAAGTATGTATTCTACATTATTAATAGTGCAAAGTACTATTATGTAACGACTTTGTGGGTCTATGTGGTATTAGTGGATAGACACAGCTAGTGTGTCTTTAAAAGCGATAAGAACCCCTCTTTTCTTTTTGCCACATGATGACATGTACCTGTTGGAATTTTGGGTGCGATAGTTTAGGGGGATTTTTTTGGCAGACATGTGTCTCTTGGATGCACACTATGTCCCCTTTACTGGCTAATGCTTCCTTCCAGAACAGCGATCTCTTGAAAGGGCTATTTAACCCCTTCACATTAAGTGACATCAGTTTAATACTCATTTTTAACATCTATGGGGGAGTTTGATAATAAAGGCACAAGAGAATGGTAGCATGGTGTTCTAGGCCCTATCTGTAAATGTAGAAAAGTTATACAAGCATATATCAGGTCTAACATAACAAAAGTGTTAAACATTTAAGGATAACACATTAACTTAACAGTTCGGTACAGATTATTTAAATACAAGTACACAGTGTGGGGGAATAAAGGCATAACAGAAAATGTGGAAACGTGAGCTTCCCAGCTACATCCTTACCCGACTTCACATTATACATGTTAGCTGGAAAAGTTCAAGTGGCTCCTCTGGAGTGCCATTCTGAGTCGATTGTCTGGCTGACCTGTTCTTCACTTTCTTGATAGCTTCTTTAGGGATGCCCCAAGTTGCTAAAAGCTCAAACCCTTCTTCGAGTGTTTTGATTGCAGTGATAACATTTTGGCGTTTCACTAATACTTTAGTGGGGAAGCCCCATCTGTATGGGATATCGTTGTCTCGTAGAAATGAAGTGATGGACGTAAAGTTTCTCCTGGCTTGTAAAGTTGCTGCTGACAAGTCCACAAATAACTTGATAGACTCATATGGAGATGGTAGAACAGAAGTATTTCTTGAGAAAGTTAGCAATTCCTCTTTTGTATGAAAGAAAGTGAGCCTCGCTAGTACGTCACAAGGTACTGTCTCAAGTGGCTCCTCTGGAGTGCCATTCTGAGTCGATGGTCTGGCTGACCTGTTCTTCACTTTCTTGATAGCTTCTTTAGGGATGCCCCAAGTTGCTAAAAGCTCAAACCCTTCTTCGAGTGTTTTGATTGCAGTGATAACATTTTGGCGTTTCACTAATACTTTAGTGGGGAAGCCCCATCTGTATGGGATATCGTTGTCTCGTAGAAATGAAGTGATGGACGTAAAGTTTCTCCTGGCTTGTAAAGTTGCTGCTGACAAGTCCACAAATAACTTGATAGACTCATATGGAGATGGTAGAACAGAAGTCTTTCTTGAGAAAGTTAGCAATTCCTCTTTTGTATGAAAGAAAGTGAGCCTCGCTAGTACGTCACAAGGTACTGTCTCAAGTGGCTCCTCTGGAGTGCCATTCTGAGTTGATGGTCTGGCTGACCTGTTCTTCACTTTCTCGATAGCTTCTTTAGGGATGCCCCAAGTTGCTAAAAGCTCAAACCCTTCTTCGAGTGTTTTGATTGCAGTGATAACATTTTGGCGTTTCACTAATACTTTAGTGGGGAAGCCCCATCTGTATGGGATATCGTTGTCTCGTAGAAATGAAGTGATGGACGTAAAGTTTCTCCTGGCTTGTAAAGTTGCTGCTGACAAGTCCACAAATAACTTGATAGACTCATATGGAGATGGTAGAACAGAAGTCTTTCTTGAGAAAGTTAGCAATTCCTCTTTTGTATGAAAGAAAGTGAGCCTCGCTAGTACGTCACAAGGTACTGTCTGGCAGGTTTGACAGTTTGGGGACTCAATGAGCCCAGTCAATACTCATTTCATAATCTGCAAGATCTGGGATTAAAACTTTAGTCATCTGCTGGACAAAAGCTCTCAGTTGGGAGTTTGGTACTGTTTTTGGAATGCCTCTTATCTTTACATTATTGTACCTGTCCCTGTCTTCTGAGTCGACTTGCTTCGCTTGAATTAAGGACACTGTATCTTAAAGCGCATTATGGGAACCAGCAAGCTTGTTAAATGTATTAGCAAAGTCCGCCATTTTGTTCTCTTTCCCCCTCCTCATCTAGGGAGGATTGTAACGGCTTAATCAAAGATGATAAGTCCTTTTGGAAGGAAGATTGTAACGCTTCAAGCATTGATTTTAACATGCATTCTGAAACATACTTATTCGATGCTTGGAATGAAGCAAATATGCCAGCTACAGCAGACAGTGAGTCACCATTTTCTGTATAAGCTCTCTCCTCAGCGTTGCTTTTCTTCCATTTCTGCCTCTGTTTAGCTGGGCTGCCGGTCAGTGAGCTGGAGTCTCCTAATATGCATGGAGTTGGAGATGAGGAGGATTCTGAGCTGATGCCTTGCTGCAGACATAGTGGAGGCATACTGCAGTCATCTTCCATATGGACAGGAGATGATTCATGTGGCATAAAGGATAGCTGGGAGTTAGTACTCCACCTACTTGGCACCTCAAATGTAGGAGATGGCCTGCGGGGTGCTGTAGAGCTGGTACTGGATGGTGTGAGCTGATCACTCTGCTTCCTTGTTGGCGCAGCAGCGCGGGACACACTGTCAGCGCCATCTTTTTTGCGGACCGAGTTGCCGCTGAAAAACTGGCCTATCTTCACTTACGGCCAAGCCACGCCCTGAAACAAAATTTTTGTATTCGAAGGCTTGTTTTATGCATAACAAATTGCACTTTATAGTGATGGTATTTATTATTCCATGCCATGTACTGAGAAGCGGGAAAAAAAAGCCAAATGCAGTGAAAATGGTGAAAAAACGCATTTGGACGGTTTTCTTGTAGGTTTTGGATCTTGCGGCTTTCACTGTGCTCCCAAATTACAAGTCTACTTTATACTTTGGGTCGGTGTGATCACGGGGATACCAAATCTTTTGGAATAATAATGTTTTCATACTTCAGTTTACGAAGTAAACTACAATTTTTAGGCCCTTTTGATCACTTTTTATATTTTTCTAAATGGCAAAAAAGGGGCATTTTCAACTTTGGGTGCTATTTTCCTTTACGGGGTTAAACGCAGTTAAAAACCGTTATTATATTTTGATAGGAATACCGGGAATTTTCGGACACGGCGATACCTAATGTGTATATGATTTTAACTGTTTATTTATATTTATATCAGCTCTACAGAAAAGGGGGGTGATTTGAATTTTTAGGTTTTTTCATTTTAATTTTTTTTAAAAACTTTATATTTATTTTTTCTATTTTTCAGACCCCCTAGGGTACTTTAACCCTAGGTTGTCTGATCGATCCTTCCATATACTGCCATACTACAGTACTTTCCACCTGGCACATTGTAATGAATGGGTTAAAACGAGACAGCCAAGGGCAGTGGTGGCGAACCTATGGCATGGGTGCCAGAGGTGGCACTCTGAGCCCTCTCAGTGGGCACTTGGGCTGTTGCCCAGCACAGAATTCACCAGACAAGACTTAGGAGATCCTCCTGCAGGCCCAGGTATCCCAGGACGTGACACATTCAGCGTAAGTGAAGCATCTGGGTCTACCTGAGACAGCTGGAAGAGAATATGTGGCATGGGCGGATTATCATTGGCGCCATTGAAGCTCCACAATTCTTCCTGGTTAGTGGGTTGTCAAGGGAAGTCCAATGGCAATCTGAATTTTCCCTCCTTCTGGCAACGATATTGGTGTCCTCGGGACAGTTGAAAGCTGTAACGCAGAGCAAGAAGATTTTAATAAATTAATGCTAGAATTGCTGTGTTGGCACTAATCAGTGGGTCTGGGTTGCAGTTTGGGCACTTGGTCTCTAAAAGGTTTGCAATCACTAGCCTAGGGTCTTCGGAATGCTGTCATGGTGATCACTCGCCGCTACCCGATGACGTCACAGGGTGTGAGGATGGTCACCAAGATGGCGGTGCCCAATCTTTTTGAAGCCATCAGCAGCTTTGACGGCGGTGATCGACGGGATAACACCCAATATGTATCAAAGAATTATCGGCTATGGAGAAGGCCCAGCCTGTGAGCCCTCTCCATACACATGCACCCGACGGAAGGGGTTAAAGGGGCTGTATTGGACTATAATTGCATATTTATCCATTTGAAAGCAGTCTGTGCAGGTAGGTGTGTAAACAATTTTATTCATAGTTAGCTAAATGTTTATTAAATTCTAGTCTAGAAGGTTATAAAGTTGAAAATGTAAATCAAGCCTATGCATTTAGGGATCCCTTGGCAGGTAACAGATAATTCCTCAAGAAGCTTGGACAAGCTAGTGACATTATTTGCCAGCCTTCTATTCTTTTTGCTGATCTAAAAACACATACAGCTTGGCAACAGATTATACATTAATGATATACAAACCACAAAGACAGAAAACGGATCTGTTTGCGGCTCAAGAACAGGTGAACATGCTGGAATGCATTCACATTTGTGCGGCATGCACCAGATCAGTGGGGAGCTGAGTGACTTCCGTGGTATTCAACCACAATCCTGCAACAGCTGTCACTCAGAGCAAAGGGCAGGGGCAGAGCCCAGAGCAGAAAGCTGCACAAATAGTCTATGCAAAGCAACAAGGCGCTGCGCGCATTAGATGTCTTGGTATGAGAATCAAATGAGGCAACTAGGGGCTGGAGTAGCCGACACCATGTATCTTCAGCTCCGGCTATTTCACGTCCTGGTAGCCTCTCAGAAATTTGCATATTAGGGTAATAAGAGATTATAAAAGTTACAGGGGTCTAAAGGATTAACACTAAAAAGGTCCATCTTACTACACATTAGATGAACCTGTCACCAGATCTACCTGAATAGGTAGATCCATAATGGTAGGTTTCCTTAAGTCACTGTTCACATCTGTAAATTAGGAGTACAAAGAATCATACAGAGGCAAAAGAATACTAGCCTTGGTATACACTGGGTGCATGACGTACATTCAAGATGCCTGATATGAATACAGTGAGCTTTTGTTAAACACCAAAAATATCTTCAAGCCTAAAAAAAAGAATAGGTATCCTAAAAGAGATCAGTCATCTTCATAGCAAAGGCTAATTCACCTTCTTTTATGCCGCACAACATGTTATGACAAGCAATTAACGGTATGTTTTTTAAACTTTTTCCAGAAGCAATAGGAAGACCCGACAATCAGTTTTGTCACATGCCTTATATGTCCTGGTGACTAGCTGTAAATGGCAGGTACATGTGATGGGCACTGCGAGCCCAAGTTTCCTTCTGCTTTGAACTTCAAAATGGCCCAGGCAGAGGTGTGTCACCTGGGTCAGAATAGTGGACAACAAAAGCTGCTTGTAAGTAGCAGATTAAAAAACTTTCTCTCCATTAGTGGCTGCCTTCACCATTCTGACAATGGTCCCAACGCCTATCTTGCCTACTTTAAAGGGAACCTACCACCACAAACCTACCTATAAAGGTAGATCGGGTGGTAGGTGGATCAACGGGATGTGAGGATAGCCCTTTTAAGGGCTAATCCTCACGTCCCCGCACTTTTTACTAACTTTTATTAGACTTTTATGCAAATTTTATTATGCGGCTACTGGGGCGTGGAGTAGCCACATCTGAGGTTACATGGCGCGGCTACTCCACGCCCCGGTAGCCTCTTTTCTCCTCCTACTCACAATCTTCAGCGTGCAGCTCCTCGTAGCTGCGCGCCCTCATCCGACGATCCTGCAGTCTGCGCATGCGCAGAACAGCGGGGCCGCGCCTGTGCAGCCCCGGCTTCGGAGCAGTGACCGTGCAGGCGCGGTCCTGCGCATGCGCAGACTGCAGGATCGCCGGACGAGCTACGAGCAGCTGCGTGCCGAAGATGGTGAGTAGGAGGAGAAAAGAGGCTACCGGGGCGTGGAGTAGCCGCGCCATGTAACCTCAGATGCGGCTACTCCACGCCCCAGTAGCCGCATAATAAAATTTGCATCAAAGTCTAATAAAAGTTAGTAAAAAAGTGCGGGGACATGAGGATTAGCACTTAAAAGGGCTATCCTCACGTCCCATTGATCCACCTACCACCCGATCTACCTTTATTGGTAGATTTGTGGTGGTAGGTTCCCTTTAACAAAGATACAGTCACTACGGTGGCGATTTTTCAGATTGCAGGATAGATTTATTCTTTGCCAGGTCATATACAGCAACTATAGCCTGCTCACCAAAAGCACTAAGGCCCAGTGGCATAACTAGGAGAAGCAGGGCCCCCTTCTAACTTAAGTAGTATAAATATTTGTATGCTCATACATGCAAGTTAAAGTCACACATTTATAAACACATATAGAGCATATATACATCACACATGTTGTATAGGTGTTATGCTGTACAAGGAGCAGCATAATATGTATATAATCGTGCACATCCTCCAATCTTTAGTATGTCAGGTAGGATGGCGGGGCCACCTGACACTGTGGGCCCCATAGCAGCTGCTATGGCTGCTACCACTGTAGTTAAGCCCCTGCTAAGGCCCTAAAACACTTGTTGATATGCAATGGAAACACTGTGTGAGTAGCCTGAAGAATCTGCTCAGTGAAAGGCCTTATCAATTTCCAGCAGAATGCACACTCAGGGATTAACAAGAATGGTAGGATAGCAAACTTGAGGATGAGTTCCCCTAGCGTAGGCTAAACATAGGACAGGTCGACATATGTGCCTGTTATTTACATGTTTTCGAATTTGGTGTTACATACTGGTTGTAAAAGGTGCGATGGAGAACTTCAACCGATGCAAGATCAGACAGTTGTGAAATTATTTTGTATGTAACCTCATGTGGCAGTAATAGCTTTAGATTCTGGTAACACAGCAAGAAACCAATGTGAATTGCTTTTAAGTGGCAAATAATTATCTAGCCATAGCTCAATAATTTTTTTTGCTTTTAAACCTAGTAAAATATTACCGAAATCATGTGGCAAATTCCTTACTATTTCAGAAGTACTGATTATGACCACTTATACTAGGGTTTTACAAGAGGTAGACAAATCTCATAGTTCCCGCACAAGGATCCTTACAAGTGCAACTTATCTCTTGGTTCTATTTGGTTGGTTATCAATTGTGCCTATAACTGTACCTCCACACGGCATTGCATTATTCCTACATATTTTCTAAGATCACTTCTACACTTCAGGCTGGAACTGTAAGGGTTAAATTAAGGGGTGCTGTAGCTGTATATACACAGTGCTAAGATAAAAGGTAAGAAATCTTTTCCCTAAATGGGAAAGGATATTTGGGATTAAGTCACGAAGGCAGAAATCACAGGAGGGTAACTTCAGCTAACCTACTGTATTCTACAGTAGTAATAAATAAGATCACTTTCACCTTCTGGCTGAAGGATCGTATCCAGAGAGTTTTGGTCAATGATTCCTACTCGGAATGGTCACCAGTTATGAGTGGTGTACCCCAGGGTTCTGTGCTTGGCCCACTACTATTTAATTTGTTTATTAATGATACAGGCGGTCCCCTACTTAGGGACCCCGGACTTACAGACGACCCCTAGTTAAAGACGGACCTCTATGCCCACTGTGACCTTTAGTGAAGCTCTCTGAATGCTTTACTATAGTCCCAGACTGCAATGGTCAGATGTAAGGAGTCTGTAATGAAGCTTTATTGATAATCCTTGCTCCCATTACAGCAAAAAAATTTTAAACTTCAATTGTCACCGGGGCAAATTTTTTTTTGTCTTGAGCTACAATTATAAAATATACAGTTTCGACTTAAGAATAAACCTATGGAACCCATCTTCTACGTAACCAGGGGACTGTCTGTATAGAGGTAGGAATGAATAGCACTGTGTCTATTGCAGATAACACCAAACTGTGTAGTCTAATACAGTCTTTGCAGGATGTTTGTAGGCTGCACTTGGACAAATTAAGTGTTTGGTCATTCACTTGGCAAATGAGGCTCAATGTGGATAAATGTAAGGTTATGAATCTGCGGGCTAAAAATCCACATGATCAGCTGCCTGCCGCAAGATCTTGTCATGTATCAAAAGTGGTATGGACTTTCGGGATATAGATGTAATATTACCACTGCACAAGACATTGTACACCAGTCTATGTACCCTGTAGCTGGAGAGTGTACAATGAAGGGCCACAAAATTGATAAGTAGTATGGAGGGTCTCAGTTATGAGGAAAGATTAAAACAAATAGTTGTCTCTTTTCCAGACTAGATAAATCTAAAGAGGAGGCATGATTTATATCAATATATGAATGGTCCATACAAAAAAATATGGTGGAAAGTTGTTTTAGGTTAAATCAAAAGACAAGAGGGCACTGTCTCCATCTGGAGAAAACAAGGTTTAAATGACCAGAGGAGACAGGGCTTCTTTACTTTTAGAACGGTAAATCTGAGGAATAGCCAGCCTCAGGCACTGGTCACAGAAGGGACAGCAGAGAGCTTCAAGAAGGGCCTAGATGCCTTTTTATATCTCAACAACAGTGACAGTTTTATATAAAAAAAATAAAACCTTCTGTACAAAAAAAAAAATTATACATTTTGCCATGTTCTGGCACTAATAACTTTTTCATATTTCAGTGTACAGAGATGAGGGTGGTGTCATATATTCCAACTTTTAATACTATCAGTTTGAGGACTGTACGGCCTATTGATCACTTTTTATAGAATTGTTTATATTTTTCAAAATGGCAAAAAAGTGGCACTTTCGACTTTGGTCACTATTTTCCAATAAAGGGTTAAATGCCAGGAAAAATTGTTATTATATTTTGATAGATCGGACAGTTTGGGACGCAATGATACCAAACATGTTTTGGATTCTTACGGTTTGTTTCCGTTAATAGAATTGTTTTGCCTTAAAAGGGAACCTCTCACCAGGAGTCCCCTTTTGACAAACACCCATCCCCATAGATCATTGCACATACACTGCTAAACATTTTTTGTATGAAAAATCGATTTTACAGAACAAAAGATAACATATATTACCTTAGAACAGGGGTCAGGAACCTTTTTGGCTGAGAGAGCCATAAGTGCCACATATTTTAAAATATAGTATATATGCGAGAGCCGTACAATATATTAATACAGTATATAGCCAGCCAGCCCCCCCAGTATACAGCCTGCAGCCCCATTTATATAGCCAGCCCACCAGTATACAGTTAGCCCCCTGTATATTACCAGCCAGCCCCTCCCCAATATACAGCCTGCAGCCCCCTGTATATAGCCAGCCCACCAGTATACAGCTAGACCCCTGTATATTACCAGCCAGCCCCCCCCCTATATATATCCAAACAGCTTCCCCAGTATGCAACCAGCCCCCAGTATACAACCTGCCAGCCCTCCCCCCCAAGTATACAGTGGTGGTCAAAAGTATTGGCACCCCTACAATTCTGTCAAATAATACTGTTTTTTTTTTTTTTTTTTTCAAAATATGATTGCAATCAAATTCTTTGGTATTATTATCTTCATTTCATTTGTCTTTAATGGAAAACAACAAAAAGAATTGTCAAAAAGACAATTGTGACAATTGTCAAAAAGACAAGAGCTGTGTTTGGGCTTGTTTTCTGCGTAACAAATTGCAATTCATAGTGACGGTATTTATTATTCCATGCCGTGTACTAAAAAGTTGGAAAAAAATTCTGAATGCAGTGAAAATTATGAAAAAAAATGGATTTGCGCCATATTCTTGTGGGCTTGGAATTTCACAGCTTTAACTTAGCACCCCAAATGACATGTCTACTATATTTTTGGGGTCGGTACGATCACGAGGATACCAAATTTATCTTAATGTTTTCATACATTTACGAAAAATAAATCCTGTACAAAAAAAGAATTCTACATTTTGCCATGTTCTGGCACTAATAACTTTTTCATATTTTAGTGTACAGAGCTGAGGGTGGTGTCATATTTTGCAACTTTTAATATCAGTTTGAGGACTGTACGGCTTTTTGATCACTTTTTATAGAATTGTTTATATTTTTCAAAATAGCAAAAAAGTGGCACTTTCGACTTTGGTCACTATTTTCCAATAAGTGGTTATATGCCAGGAAAAATTGTTATTATATTTTGATAGATCGGACAGTTTGGGACGCAATGATACCAAACATGTTTTGGATTCTTACAGTTTGTAGGGAAAGGGAGGAGATTTAAACTTTTTATATAATTTTTTTAATTTACAAAAAAAAAAATTTACCATTATTTCAGACCCTCCAGGGTTATTTAACCCTGCAAGGTCCAATTGCTAATGCTACTATATTGCAGTATATAGCAATATTACAATGATTTCTAATACCCTGCCATCTGCTGGCTATTAGAGATCATTGCACATGGCAAGCCTAGATATGTTACAAACAAGAAAAGAGATGTGCATAGATGATACAAATTAAACTTTATTGGTACAACATTTTAAAACATACTTAAAAACCCAAAAAAAAGCTGGGTACATATCACAAAAACTCCCCAGAGAAACGAACCACATAAATAAATGACCAGTAGACCACAATAAATAAAGTCAAAGCAGATAGAAAACTTAGACATTTGGTAATGTAGTTTTTTGCACTTTATTCCCTTACAGCCTACTTACTTTAGACCACGTATTTATTATATATACCTTCTGTATGAGGAATTCTCTTGACTTCTGGTCCTAGATATTTTTGTGCAGTGTCTAAGTTTTCTATCTGCTTTGACTTTATTTATTGTGGTCTACTGGTCATTTATTTATGTGGTTGGTTTCTCTGGGCAGTTTTTGTGATATGTACCCAACTTTTTTGGGGTTTTTAAGTATGTTTTAAAATGTTGTACCAATAAAGTTTAATTTGTATCGTCTATGCACATCTCTTTTCTCGTTTGTAACATATCAGTATTCTTTAGATGTGTGATGAAGAAAAAAAATTTAGTTTTTTCCATATTGTTACCCCACTTTTCTAAAAGACAACATGGCAAGCCTACGAATCTCAATGAGACTGTGGGCTGCCATGGCAACCAATCACTGTCCTCCAATGACATCACAGGGGGCGGCGCTAATGTAAAAGGTAAATTAATAGGTTAACTGCCAGCAACGAATGCGGAAGTAACGGGCGGGCAACAGCTGTATTATACAGCCAACACCCACTGTGTATGGAGAAAGCTCAGCTTGTGAGCTCTCTCCATTCACTCTTCGCAGCACGCAGCACCATAGTTCACCCTCGGACGCAAAGGTGTTGAAGTTTACTCTACCTCCGTCTTGTGTGTACCACATTAAGCATGGAGAAAATTGTGAGGAACCATGAGCAATCTCAAGGCTACCCATCTCCAAAGACCTGAATGTTCCTGTGTCTACCGTGCGCAGTGTCATCAAGAAGGTTAAAGCCCATGGCTCTGTGGCTAACCTCCCTAGATGTGGACAGAAAAGAAAAATTGACAAGAGATTTCAACGCAAGATTGTGCGGATGGTGGATAAAGAGCCTCGACTAACATCTAACCATGTTCAAGCCGCCCTGCAGTCCAAGGGTACAACAGTGTCAGCCTGTACTATTCGCCGGCGTCTGAATGAAAAGGGACTGTATATGGTAGGATACCCAGGAAGGCCCCACTTCTTACAAACATAAAGCCAGGCTGGAGTTTGCCAAAACTTACCTGAGAAAGCCTAAAACATTTTGGGAGAATGTTCTCTGGTCAGACGAGACAAAAGTAGAGCTTTTGTCTTTAAAGTGCAACCGTCATTCTGAGCAAAAAAAAAATAAAAAAACATAATTCTGCTCCAAGTGTCCCTGTGAATCATTCCTCCAAGTATTTTGCCAATAAACCACCATATAGTACCCTTTTTCCACCATAGCAACCATGTTTTGCAGTTCTACAAAAATACACATTCAGTAAGATTGAGGGGCGTACGTAACCTGTTTCCGGTCACATCATCTCAAGCACCTGCTCCTGACTAATGAGCAGCTTGAGCATGGACACACCCACTGATACTGAATCAGTGTACAGAGGCTGTCTGCATATTTTAGTAATGGATGCTGCTGCGGTAACTAATAAATTTCCCCAATGTTGTTACTATCTATCTATTCTCTACCTATCTACCATCTATCAATAATCTATCTACAGATGATAGATATATTAGATAGATAGATAGATAGATAGGAGATAGATAAATAGATAGAAGATAGATATGAGATAGATAGATGGATAGATAGACATATCTCTATATACTGTAGATGTACACTCACCGGCCACTTTATTAGGTACACCATGCTAGTAACGGGTTGGACCCCCTTTTGCCTTCAGAACTGCCTCAATTCTTCGTGGCATAGATTCAACAAGGTGCTGGAAGCATTCCTCAGAGATCTTGGTCCATATTGACATGATGGCATCACACAGTTGCCGCAGATTTGTCGGCTGCAAATCCATGATGCGAATCTCCCGTTCCACCACATCCCAAAGATGCTCTATTGGATTGAGATCTGGTGACTGTGGAGGCCATTTGAGTACAGTGAACTCATTGTCATGTTCAAGAAACCAGTCTGAGATGATTCCAGCTTTATGACATGGCGCATTATCCTGCTGAAAGTAGCCATCAGATGTTGGGTACATTGTGGTTGGGTACATTGGGTACATGTTCAGAAACAATACTCAGGTAGGCTGTGGCGTTGCAACGATGCTCAATTGGTACCAAGGGGTCCAAAGAGTGCCAAGAAAATATTCCCCACACCATGACACCACCACCACCAGCCTGAACCGTTGATACAAGGCAGGATGGATCCATGTTTTCATGTTGTTGACGCCAAATTCTGACCCTACCATCCAAATGTTGCAGCAGAAATCGAGACTCATCAGACCAGGCAACGTTTTTCCAATCTACTACTGTACAATTTCGATGTGCTTGTGCAAATTGTAGCCTCAGTTTCCTGTTCTTAGCTGAAAGGAGTGGTCTTCTGCTGCTGTAGCCCATCTGCCTCAAAGTTCGACGTACTGTGCATTCAGAGATGCTCTTCTGCCTACCTTGGTTGTAACGGGTGGCGATTTGAGTCACTGTTGCCTTTCTATCAGCTCGAACCAGTCTGCCCATTCTCCTCTGACCTCAACAAGGCATTTCCGCCCACAGAACTGCCGCTCACTGGAAGTTTTTTCTTTTTCGGACCATTCTCTGTAAACCCTAGAGATGGTTGTGCATGAAAATCCCAGTAGACCAGCAGTTTCTTAAATACTCAGACCAGCCCTTCTGGCACCAACAACCATGCCACATTCAAAGGCACTCAAATCACCTTTCTTCCCCATACTGATGCTCGGTTTGAACTGCAGGAGATTGTCTTGACCATGTCTACATGCCTAAATGCACTGAGTTGCCGCCATGTGATTGGCCGATTAGAAATTAAGTGTTAACGAGCAGTTGGACAGGTGTACCTAATAAATTGGCCGGTGAGTGTATATATCACATCAGGCACTATTTGGGAAAATCCAGTCACATTTCTGACTGGTTTGGTTCTATGTATAGTGAGCTGGGCAATGGTGCTGGTTAGAAATTAGTTTAAGTGTCATTTGTTTAATTATTTTGTGTGAACAAGTCTCTTGGCAGCACAGGAGTCAGCTCACCTAGATGGTTGCAGACAGGAGCAGGACTTAGCTGGGAGAATCTGCAGTGAAACGCTGACAAGATGTATTTCAGTGCTTGCTCTGTGGCTGGGGACAAAGGCAGCAGTGCAGAGTGGGGAGAGGGGGCGTGGCTAATATGTAAATTCTCACTCCGTCTTCAACACAGACTACGGAGAGAGCATAGCAACAGCCATCTGAGGGTCTGCTGAGAGAGGCTGATAACATGGAGAAAACTGCTTCATACAGGTGCATAGAGCAAGATTCGGGTAACCAATGCAATTGCAAAAAGGCTTTAAATTCCAAGTCCTACAACATATAAAAAGTTTTTTGAAATGACGGTTACTCTAAGTCTTTAACCAATTAAGGACGCAGGGTTTTTACGCTCACTACTCGCTCGTCACCTTCAAAAATTCACCACTTTTTAATTTTTACGTGTACAGAGCTGTGTGAGGGCTTATTTTGTGCGTAACAAATTTTACTTTTCCATGATGGTATTTATTAATCCTTGCCGTGCACTGGGAAGCTGGAAAAAAATTCCAATTGTGGAAAATTTGAAAAGTTCTTGTGGGCTCTGTTTTTACGATTTTCACAGTGCCCTCCAACAAACACCTCTGCTTTATGCTTTGGTTTAGTACGATCAAGGTGATACCAAATTTATACTTTTATTTTATTGCGTTTTAATACATTTTCAAAAATTAAACAAGTGTACGAAAAAGAAAAAATGTTTTTGATGAGCCGACGTTTTTATTGCTATTTTCTGAGGACTGCAATATTTTGATCATAATTTATTAGATTTTTCATGTCATGTAACTTGGTGTAAAGTCACGTTTCAGACATTTGGGCGCCATTTTCCGTTATAGAGGTCACCGCCGGCAATAACCGTGTTTATATTTTGAGACACAGCAATGCCTAGTGAGTTTGTGATGTTTTATATCAGTTCTCGGAAAAGGGGGGTGATTAGAATTTTTAATATTTTATTACATTTTTTAAACTTTTTTTTTTTTCTCTATTTCTTAGACTGTCTAGGGCAGTGGTAGCGAACCTATGGCACGGGTGCCAGAGGTGACACCCTGAGCCCTTTCTATGGGCACCCGGGCCATCGCCCCAGCACACCAGACAGGACTGAAAGAATTTTCCTGCAGTTCCAAGCAACTGGGAAGCAAAGATGCTGCTTTCAGTGATATTTTAAAGTGACTTACTTGGCAACAAGGAGAATGTGTAGACGGGGTCTAATTATCTTTGGAACACCTCCTGCTTGCCCCACGATTCTCTGTGTACAGAGGGACACTGGAAAGAAGCTACAATGATGGAAATTTTCCCTCCTTCTTTCTACTGTTTTGGTGTCCTCAGGAGGCCAGTATGAGTGAAGGTTGTTGAAGAACAGGGAGCAATAAGTTACTGCTTTAATTTTTGGGTGGCACCTTGCGATAAATGAGGGTTTGGGGTTGCAGTTTTGGCACTCGGTCGCTAAAAGGTTCGCCATCACTGGTCTAGGGTACTTTAACTACTGTATTGCAGTATATGGCGTTTTAGCATAGGATTCATTACCAAGAGCCACTGGCTCATCTTAATGAATCTTCAGAAACCATGCAGCCTCGGGTCTGACAAAGACCGCAGGCTGTCATGGCAACAGATTGCCGCCCCTCAATGATGTTTGGGGGAGCAACGATCGCAAGAAAGATGCTGGGCCCATGTGCCAAGTTTTAAGTGCCGTTGGCGTCTTTGCCACCAGCAAACAAGAGGTTAACACCTGCGATCGGTGCAAGCACCAACCGCGGGTGTTAGCGATGGGCGCAAGCACCTACCGCGGGTGTTAGCGATGGGTCTTTGCTGCAATATAGCAAAGCCCATCTCTGTATGAAGAGGGTGCAGCCCGTGAGGCCTATATATCCGTCGCAGAGCGTGAAGGGGTTAAAGAAAAGAACACGTCCCTTCAGTCAAACATGGCGGAGATTCCCTGACTTTTTGGGGTTGCTTTGCTGCCACTGGACTGCTTGACCGTGTGCATGGCATTATGAAGTCTGAAGACTACCAACTAATTTTGCAGCATAATGTAGGGTCCAGTGTGAGAAAGCTGAGTCTCCCTCAGAGGTCATGGGTCTTCCAGCAGGACAATGGCCCAAAACACACTTCAACGAACTAGAAAACTGTTTGAAAGAAAGCACTGGAGACTTCTAAAGAGGCCAGCAATGAGTCCAGACCTGAATCCCATAGAACACCTGTGGAGAGATCTCAAAAAGGCAGTCTCGAGAAGGCACCTTCACATCTCAGGAACCAGGTGCAGTTTGCCAAAGAAGAACGGTCTAAAATTTCAGCAGAGCAATGTAAGAAACTCATTGATGGTTACCGGAAGCGGTTGTTCGCAGTTATTTTGTCCAAAGGTTGTGCTACCAAGTATTAGGCTGAGGGTGCCAACACTTTTGTCCGGCCCATTTTTGGAGTTTTGTGTAAAATGATCAATGATTTGACTTTTTTTTAATTCTCGTGTTTTTTCATTGCAAGCAAAAAAAAAAAAAAAAAAAAAAAAAATGAAAATATTAATACAATAGAAATTGTGACTGCAATCATTTTCTGGAAGAAAACAAGTATTATCTGATATAATTGCAGGGGTGCCAATAATTTTGGCAACCACTGTATAGCCTGCCCCTCCCCAGTATGCAGCCTGCCAGCCGCTCCCCCCCTCCAGTATACAGGCAGCTAGTCCCCCACCCCAGTACATACAAATAATAAACTCATGAACTTACCTTTGCGATGAAGCAGTACGGCAGCTGGTGATGACAGGGGCGTAAAAATGACAGAAGGGCATGTGAGGGGCGGAATTAGTCTTTTGAAAATCACACAGAGGAGTGGTTTCCCAAGGGTGGGGGGGTGGCACTACCCCTCTTCAGCCCCGCCAAGGGGGCGACTTGATTAGATACACAGCCCATGTCATTCTTAGGTAATAAGTTATCTTTTGTTCTTTAAAACCGATTTTTCATACAAAAAATGTTTAGCAGTGTATGTGCAATGCTCTATGGGGACAGGAGCGTTGCTAAAAAGGAGTCTTCTGGTGACAGGTTCCCTTTAATCCCTTGCTCATCCAATGTCTTCCCTTCCTTGGTTGAACTTGATAAACATGTCTTTTTTCAACCGTTTAAGCTATGTAACATTCTGATCCAACCTGGCCCCCCTTCACATGGAAATATGTCACAGCAATCAACAACCTGCTACAGCTAAAGACTGGACGAGTGACATAAAACAGGGAGGCACCAGATAGGACAGAGATCATCCAGAAAGGATTGGAATAAGGAAAGGAATACTTTGCCATGTTACACATTTTCCTCCAGCCTTTTTAAGTTATCAGAAATGCATTCAATAAAATTTCAAGCTGGTTTTGTAATTAGCCTAGAGGAGTTATAACTAAGATGACAATTACATAAATACTTTCTACTACACCTTCTGTAACCGCTTAACCTTTGAAAGGGACGGAAAACATTAATTGCAGTTTGTACATTTGTGCAGTTTGTACAAATAGCAATATTTACACACTCCCATTTGGTAATAAGTTGACACTAAATAAAAGAAGAGAAGCAGTGAAAACACAAAGCCAGAATATCAGATATAGATATTTATATACACAGACATGGTCTCCACCACAAGGACACAGGCAGCAAAGTTGCTTTTAAGCCCAGGTCTGAGTGTGTTATAACTGGTCAGCACATGCAGGAGGTCACAGTGTTGGCTATGACATCGCTTATTTAACATTTAACCAAGAGCCACCATGACCCCGAACTCCATAGCTGATCATTAATAAATATGTTCCCTCTTCCCTTAACCTAAGCACAAGGGCTTTCCCTAGATACATGTCTAAGCAATGGAAGATTGCTTGATGATGTTCATCTTCAACCCATACATGTCCAGATCTGACAAATAACCAGACACCCCATACTTTAGCACTACAACTGTGCACGATACTGATAATGCATATATTCCAGAAGGGTCAAAACTGTCATAACACAAGGCTAAAACTCAGAATAATGCAGAAATGCCGCCATCTTTGGGACTCCTGGAACACCACGCCATGTCTTCTACAGTAGATCCACATCTTTTACATGTGGTCTTCAATGTAATGATACATTTTTCACAAAGCATGATATAGTCAATTTCTGAAAACAAACTGGATTCAGCAGCAGTGGGTGTGATCTGTTATACCCACTTACATATCTGACAATACACATTTTGGCAGTGCTGTGCAGCAGATAGACGCCTATGCTTTATCTGTGGTCTGAGCATTAAACAGACAGCACGCTTCTGGTGATGATCGGGGAGGGCAGGGAGAGTGCGCTTGCTTCTTTACTCCAAGACCTGGGACACAAGTTACAGACTGAATTTAAATATTTGCCAGTCATGGACTAGTAAAAGGGGGAAAAAAAAAAATCCGCTTGAAGTAGCACTCCAGGTCATTTATGATTATTCCCTCAATCGTTTTGATGGCAGTTCCTCCGAACATTCAGCTGACAGAATAATTCTTGGAAGGGAAATGCCCAGTATAGCTTAGATTTCTCAGAGCCAACAATGAGGAGAATGAAGGCCAAACCTCCCTCACACCGGACAAGGGAAGAGATCTAAATAAACGGACCTGAAGAATTCTAATGAGTGCAAGTTTCAAAGAAGATGACAGTGATATAAACAGATAAAAACACAGAAAAGCCTCATGAAGGACAGAATGGGGTCTGGAAAGAAGGGACAATTGGAGACTTGGTGTAAAAATAAATGTAATTTAGCAGGCAATGGTGCGGGAGGGGCAAGGAGGAGATGTGCCTAGGAATTTCACTGGCGTACTTTGCCTGGCACATAATTTCTATCAATTGTTTCATCCTGCAAAAACATATGCAGACAACGCTCATTTTGGGCGAGGGGATGTCCGGCAATCCTGCAAAAAATAAAAAAATAATAATAATTTGGCTCATGTCATATAATGTTAAAGACGACAAGTTTCAGAAGAATATTTCCCATAATAGACAATTATTAGACATTTTGGAATTAACATGTCTGATGCTTTTGTTCTTTAGGAGATGAGCCATTTCTGGCAACAATATTTTAATAGAGAACACATGCAAACTTAGCTGAGCCAAAGGCACCTGCAAGAAGGGGGAATTAGCGGGAAGCAACCTCACCGATTAGACACAACAGATACACTCTCATTCCTATCAATCAATGAAGTCTCCACCTTACAAAGTAACCTGAGCCCCAGTAATCACAATCTCCCTATCAATTCCTTAACGCCTTAATGCCAAAGCCACTTTTCACCTTCCTGACATGGTCCTTTTTTTTTCCAAAAGTTTTTCCCGTCCTCTCATTTAAGATGTTATGGGGCTTTGAACTTTAGGTGCACTTTTTCACATTTCATAAAAAAACCCGAAATCTAAACAGGTCCCTCAATAATGTGATTTTAAGTCACTTTAAGAGGCCTAACTAAAAGCAAAACCCCATAAATTACCCCATTATAGAAACTACACCCCTTAACGAATATAAAACAACTTTCATGAAGTTTGTTAACTCCTTTATTTTACAGGGGATAAAACAAAATCGTGTGCAATTTTCATATTTTTTGGCTAAATGAATGTGCTTTTCAAAAAATGTACAAATTTTCAGTGGATAAAATACCAAAACATTCTACAAAGTTTGATACCCAATCCCTCCTACGTATAAAAATACCCCATATGTGGTGGTAACCTGGTCTATGGGCACATGCCAGGGCATTGAAGGGAAGCTGCGCCATTCAGAGCAGATTAGGCATCGTTCCTTTATAACGGCTATACAATCAATTTTTTTTTTGGCAATTAGGACAAATAAGGGCTTTTTTTCAGCGACATGAGATGCACTTTACAAGTACTTCATTTTAGTTGGTTGTTGGCTTATTGATGAGATTTTATTAACTCTTAAATGTATATAGAAAAAGAAAATCATAAATTCTGGTTTCCTTCCTACTTGTATTTTTTGGGGTTCGTACAACGTAACATAAAAATAACATTATCTTTATCCTATGGATCACTACGATTACAGTGATATATAGCAAAATCTATATAAATTAGGTATTTTTTTTTTTTACAATTTTACTGAAGAAAACCTTATACAGAGAAAATCTCATTCGCATCGCCATCTTTTTGGAGACATAGGTACTAGGTATGTAAAGGGAATGTTGGTGTTTAAGGGACTTTCACTTTAATTCATTTTATTAAAAAATGTTTTTATAACTTTCTTTTTTACTTTTACAGGTTGGCTTGACCAAGCAATGCTCTGATCACTTGTTCAAGCGCTTATTCCTATAACACAGTGTAATACAGATGTATTACACTGTGTCAGGTAACACTCAGTGTGTTACAGCCGTACATTGCTGTTCTGGTGCGTTCACACATGGCTTTAAAGGCATGTGTTATTTAATAATATGTTAACCTGCAGTTTTTGAAGCCAAAAGCAGGTGTGGATGATAATGGATTGAGACAAATAATTGAAAGGTGCTGCTCCTCCTACTTTTACTCCATTTCCGGTTTGTACATCAAAAACTGCATCTGAAAAACTGAACGTGCGGTCGCACCTGAAGGTGGTGGCACACATGGCATTTTGAAAGATCTCAAGGGGGTAACAATATTCCTAAAAGCTGTTTCTGATAGTTTGAGGGGTGTAGATTTAAAAATGGGTTGATTATATAACCTGAGTGAAGTTGGCCCCCCCACCTTGTTCAAACCAAACAAAATTGGTGTCAAACGTTTGTGCAGCAGAAATTTTTGTTTGTGCCGCTATCATTTTTAAGATTTAAATGAAAGTTTCCAGAGGTCAACCAGCCACCCCCCTCCTCCCCGCCCCCCGACATTGGCCAAATCTCCTGTATCTGCTGAGAAAAGAACAAGAGGAGCACCTTCAACCCATAAAGGGGTGTTTAACATGTTGATGATCTGTCCAGAAAATAGGGCATCATCATCAGATTAGGAAGGCCACACATTTGAGGCAGACGCTGATCAGCTGTTCAAGCACAAACATAAGTCCAGCTCCGGTCTCTATAGCTGCAAGACCCCAGAACTACAGTTAAATTCCTAATTAAGGGTACATTTAGATGGTTGTCTGTGATGATAGATAGATAGATGCTCCTTTATTTTCACTCCACTCGTGGTTCGGGCATCAAAAACTGCATCTGAGAAACTCAGTGTGTGGCTGCACCCGTAGGCCCTTACTAATCTCCCCATCCAAGCATGGCATAAAATCGCTTTAAAAACAGTTAGGTGTCTTGGTCCAGATGAACTTTATAACATGACAGATGTTTTTAGAAAACACTTCTTAAACACTTATTATTGAAATTAATCTTACTTATTAATAAACTGCTCCAATCCTTGCCGTCGCTCTTCAATGAAAGACTCCTCAAAAATGCCCTCATCTCCTCGGAATGGAAGCTGTCTCTTCAGTGCTTTGCCTGGCAATGGAGGTACCACGATCTATAGGAAAGAATAAAAACACACTTATAAGTGATAGATTTTTGATATTAGTAAGTTTTTTGTGCCCAAATGGAGTGCAAGGCTGCTTACAGTCTGATAGCAGTGTAGTCGTGTGTGTAAGTAACGCCAGGACTGTAAAAATGCATTCATATTCCAGGATTGTAGCTACACTTAGTGCACTGGGGAAGTCTCATTCATATTGCTGTGTTCCTACATCTGAGCATTCAAACATCTCCACAGCTTTCCCCTCTGCTGTAATATCTAATCAGCAGCCTACTACAGCTCTTAGAGCAATCTCTATCTCAATCTTGACCCGTTTTTGTCTCCAGACAGGTTACTATATATGAGCAGAGGTACATGAGATAGGATTTTTATATTTCTCATGGGTTTACATTTCTGTTATACTAGTAAGGTGAATTGGTGCACTAGGAGATTAATACAGATTATTATTTAAATATACCCTTCATTTAAGGGGTTTTCCCACCAAAAGTTTCAATCCCTTGGTGATGTTTACTCAAAGATAAATTTTAACCCTTTATCTTACCGTTACTCAGTTTTATTGCTGTTTTAGCTCCCATCACTCATTGATTGTCAGTGTAAGATTTCAGAGTGTGGATCCATCTAGTTCTGTAAGCTGATAATGTGGTTAGTTTATCAGGGTACAAGGTTTATATACACTTATTTACCTTCTGAACGCTGTACTAGTATATGACACATAGAAAGGTGAGACAGATCAGAGATGAGATGCCTATTATACACAATCATCTCTGATACATATCTTTTCTCTCTCCTCACAATGTGCTGTTTGCTGGCAGGAAGTGAATGAGAGTCTTTGAGCTCCGTATTGGATGGCAGGGGGGTGGGACCTGTTAAGGATATCACACTGGTCTTGGACGCCATCTTACATACTGTCAGACATTTTAAAGACTCAGCATTCATTTCTCATAACTTTGTGTAGTGAAAACTAAAGTCTGTGTGCTGAGGGACGCACCCAACCCAAAGACTTAGTGCTCGCTAGCACCACCTAGAGGAAGGTATCCAGGTGAACATCTGGGCATTTTGTTTATGTGAAGACAGCCAATGGTTCTACATTCCTTTGTGTGCTTACATCCAATAGTGTTGAATTTCAAGGGTCAAACCACCCAATAGTATTGCCCGCTGGTGTACTTGCACGCCCCTTTCAGAGTGTGTTTTATGACTTTCCAGATAAGAGTTTCAGTGCCAAAGAGAATAAAGCAGTCTTGAGCTAATCTTCAGAAAGGACAGCGTGTCTTTCCTGGTTTACTCCATTCCAAGCTGGAATAAAGACTCTATAATTTGAAAGTCACCTTTACAATGTTAGGGGTTTGAGCCCCAGATAAAAATCTATAAGAGACCAAAGCGCAAGGAGCAGGCAGAGAAACTCTGCTCCACGGCCGTCTAACACAAGTCCAAGACGGCTTACTGACCCCAAGTCAGAAGTTACAGGGTTGTGTATCGGGTCAACTGAAATTGTATACCCTAGGAATGACAAACATAGGTTGGAATTATAGCTAAGTTATAGTTATTTTGTTTTCCTGGGGGGCAATTGGACCACCCTGTTATCCCCTTAACGACTTGGCCCTTTTTTGTTTTTTTATTTCCATTTTTCACTCCCCACCTTAAAAAAACCTATAACTTTTTTATTATTACATGTAAAGAGCTCTATGACGGCTTGTTTTCAAATTGCACTTCATAGTTAAGGAATTGAATATTTCGTTTTTGGTATTTTATCCACTGAGAATTTGTACATTTTTTGAAAAACACTTTCATTTAGCCAAAACAAAAAATAAAAATGTCTAAATTGCACATGCTTTTGTTTTATCCCCTGTAAAACAATTAAAGGGTTAACAGACTTCATGAAAGTCGTTGAGGGTGCGTTAACACATTGCAGTTAAAACTGCATCGCAATGAGGTGGTTTTAGGTGCAGTTTTGTCAATGGAACAGGTGAAAGACATTTTTGGATGGAAAAATGGCGAATTGGACATTTTGCTCTATTTTCCGTTACAGTGTTCACAGGCGGGGATAATCTTCTTTATACATATACCTAACGTGTATGGTTTTTACAGTTTGTTTTCTATGTGTTCTAGGGAAAGGGAGGCAATTTATTTTTCATTCCTTTTTTTCGAACTATTATTTCAGACCCTCTAGAGTACTTCAGACCCTGCAGGGATAATTGCTAATACTATATAGTGGAATACTACTGTATTGCAGTATATAGTTATTTTACTGATGATCTCTAATAGCCTATCGTTCGCTGGCTATTGGAGATAATTATACTTGGCAAGCCTACAAGTCTCTATGAGACTTGTAGGCTCCCATGGCAACTGATGGCCACACTCTGATGACATCATGGGGGGGGGGGGGCTATTGGCCATCCATCGGCACTGATTTGAGGTCGGGTAGGACCACACAATTAACAGGTTAACTTCTGCGATTGTTGACAACACTGGCTGTGGCCACTGGAGTGGTGGTTATTGGAAATCGGTATATATACCGATATATGTAGATATTGAATTAACCCCTTGCCGCTCTGCGTCCGATATATCGCATCGGAAAACACGGACTGGAAAACACAGTGTGCCGGCTGTAACATATAGCCGGAACCCCAGTGTAACACCTGCGATCGGAGTGGGCTCTGATCGCGGGTGCTTAACCCATTAAATGCCGCGGTCAGCGAGACCGCAGCATCTAGCATGCCTCTGGGGGGGGGGGGGGGGGTCTTTCCCCCACGATCGCCCCCCGAATCGTTTTCGGGGGGTGCCGATAGTTACTGTGGCATCACTGGGGTCCGATCAGTATGACACATCATCTTACTAGCACAGTGCCAGCCTATGCATATACATAGGCTGACACTGCTAATACCCTGCAATACATCAGTATTGCAGAGTATTATCATGAACAAGCAATCAGATGATTTCTGAATTATGTCCGATTCATTCTTGTTCATGTCTCATGCTGGAAAAAGTGAAAAAGTTAAATTAAAAAAAGATGTTCAATAAAAAGTAAAAAAAGAAATCACTAAAATGCCCAAAAGCCCCAAAACATATAAAGAGACATATATAACGCAAAAAAAAAAAAGTCTAAATCATAACACAAACCCCACATATATGGTATCACCATGTCCGTAACAACCCATAGAATAAAAGTAAATAATTATTGAACCCGCATGATAAACGCTGTAAAAAAAAAAACTGTTATAAACCCTCCAAAAATTATTTTTACCTATTCAATCCCACAAAAAATGCAATAAAAAGTGATAAAAAACATATGTTCTCCAGATACTGTGCAAAGTACAACATGCCACTGGAAAAAGCATTTCATCCCGCAAAAAAAAAAAAAAAAAAAAAAATGCTGTCACAAGGCCCCAATAACAAATAGCCTACAAAAGGGGCCAATGAAGAAACTAAAACCCTTTCAACTGCAGGGCGCTCCTTCCCTTCTGCACCTCGCTGTGCACCCATAAAAAAAGACACAACCACATGTTGGGGGTCTCTGTACTCGTGAGAAATTATAGAACAAATTGTATGGTGGGTTTTCTCTTTATCTTTTGGAAATGTGTAAATTTTAGGTCTAAATGAACGTACAACCGTCAAAATTTGACCATTCTAAATTTCACCTCCATTTTGATTCAATTACTATGAAGATCTCAAGGGGTTAACAATCTTTGTAAAAACTGTTTCTGATAGTTTGAGGGGTGCAGATTTGAAAATGGGTTGGTTATTTAGGGGGTTTTGGGGCTAAATATGTAAAGTTTCATTCAAAACTGTATTTATCCCCAAAATAGTATATTTTGAAATTCCGGAAAAGCAATATTCGATTTGTAAGCCGTGTGACATCAAAATAAATTTTCCAGACATTTCAAAAATTTTGAAAACTTAAAGTAGACAAATGGGAAATGTTATTCAGCAATTTAGGTGGTAAATCTATCTGCCTGAAAACGCAATGATTTCGATTTTCTTTTTTATTTATTTTTTTTGTAAATAAACTCAAAACTTATCAGCCAAAATTTGCCACTAAAATGAAGAACAACATGTGGGTGAAAAAAACAAACAAACAATCGCAGAATCGTTTAGAAAAATGACTGCGTCCTTAAGGGGTTAATAAACATTTTTAAACGTTTGCTAGAATAGTTGTTTACCACATTAACAATGTATAGAGTACAATGTGCTTTTCTTTCAAATATAAGGTCATTTCTAAGCAACCCCAATCTTCTGAGTGGTAGTGTACATTACCTTTTTAAACACCTCTGGTGTACAGTTTGGTATTTTTTAATGGGCTGTAATCCTGGAATATAAATGTATTTTTCACAGTTCTGGAGGTATGGTCATAGTAACACAGATCTCCTGGACTGTTTGTTGAGGAAGCGACGGCGAAACGTGCGTCGGGGTGCTGTGGTGGTGGTCTGGGGCTTATTTAACTTGTGGCACAGGTACTTTTTGTATACATTTGTGATATTCCTTGCATGGACTTTACTGTCTTGGTGCTCAGCTTAGCCCCTATATCTACATTTTTTGATCCATTTTGTATGTCTATATGACGTGTTATTGTGTACTATGGATAATGGACTGACCACCACCTTGTTGTTTGTTTGCGTGGTTTTAACGTGTATGTTTTTAATGGCTAATACTTGATTTCCTATTAATAAAGATTTGCATTTAGAATTACATTTTGGTACTTTAAGTACGATTTTTTTGGTCTTGTATGTTGTGTGTTGGTATTTATTGTTTGTTACCTAGCACTGCATGGTCAAAACTGCAAGTTAATTACATAGAAGCATATTCCATATAGAATGTAACAGTCACTTCACTGACAATTTTCCAGTTTTACCTCTTACCTTACTGTCTCTCTCCAGTTCATTCTTCAACCACTCAAAGTCACTGTACCGCCTTCTAACAGTCGAGTCCTTCAGTTTAAAGATGGGAAGATTTGTCTAGAGAGAAATGTAAAAAATTGTAATATATCAGAGCGGAAGCAGATTTATTTTTGAGTTCATGCAGCTAATACAAATACATTTTAAACCGGAAAACAATGATTCCCTTCAGCTATTCTTATGACAGTGCCGGGGTTCACTGCTGACCTGTGCTTCCCAGTCCTTCCGAATATACAGGAAACTCTCCTTAGATAATTGCAGACTGAGCAGAACTTTCTTGTATGCGTGTACCACAGCAGAAGAGTGCGATGGATACATTTAGATAATGTGTTTGGAGATTTATGGGTCGCGGTGGTTTTCAATAGAGATCTGAAACATAATTGCAACATATTGTACCTTTACATTTCAACACCACCATAAAATAATATCTGTAGTTACAGTGCAGAAGTGAAGGACTTCTGATTAGATTATGGTGTGGTTGTATAATGGCCAGGTCACACAGTAACAGTAGTTACAAAAAAGTACATTTTAAGTGTATGCTCATAGGGGGCAGAAGAATCTGTATCAAAATCTGCTGGTGAGGAATCCAAAAGGTATTAGTACTAAATTATCCTTTAATTTTAGAGGAATCTGCTTATAATATAGGGCATTTCCCGATCACAGGAAACAGATCCGTGGCCTCCAATTAAAATGTGTGGATTTCAGCTAAGAGTGGATAAAGGCTGTATAGCACTAGCTATGGTAGGTCCATGATCACAGATCGCGCACTGCACAACCACTCTTCCGGGAGACAGAATTCCTTACATTATATTGCTATATGCTCATGATAAAAGTTCAACCCTGCTGTTTAGTGGGGAAGAAGGGAATCCTTGTATCATATACAGATATGATGCACAGAATCCCAAGCAGTTTGATTGGTCCTTGACACAGGATACTGCAGTCTGTGACCATGGATAGTTTGAAATAGCCCCAAGACTGTTTGAAGAGACCTTAGTGTTTAAATAAGGGCTGCAGTCTCAGTTTAATTGTACAGAAACTGTGCTCGTCATCAGAGCTCAGACCCACTTACCTGAATGGCACTGAACTACAAATGAACAATATGATCTATAGATTTGACGTAAAGGGGCTGTGAAATGAAAGAAGGGGCTAATCTGAGTGCCAAAATCACTTCAAACAGCTGACAGGTATTGTATGTTGGGTCACTGTCAATTGAATAGCGATCAACTATCCTTTAGATAGTCAGTCAATCAGAAAATCCACCAACTCCCAATGACCACCGGTGCTGAAAAGTTTCCATTGTAAATTTACATTAAAATCTCTGCAATGAGTGAAATGCATGGGATAACAAGAACATAAAGCAAAGGACATGCTGCAGGCCTGGAAATGCATATATCTAAAACCCATGCAGTTTTCTTAACTAAAACATGCAAGTTTGGGTTTTGTTACCCATTCACTTGATTTCCAATCTGAAGTGCAAGAAATAACATATAGCACATATGAAAGTCAGATATTTTGGCTACTTGTTACAGGGCATAGCTGAAATATCTGTTTCAGCTAGAGATAATGAATAGATAAAGAAAAACACAATGAAAATCTGTAGCTAAAATAGAACACATGGAAACATATGGATTTCCATGGATCCCATTAATAACATATGGTCTCAAGTGCTAAATCCTACACAGAATAGAAGCTTGGGGCCTCCCAATTCTCTCCCACTGTAAGATATGCCCAACCCATTCTTTCCTCTCCATTCAGTAGACATGCACGTGTACAAAAGAGTTAGGAGCAAGAGCTGTCAGATGGATGAGATACCGGTCTATTAATCTCTATGGGAACAGCCGATCATACACAAGCTAAGTACAGGGCTTGGCTCTCTGTGGCAGCACAAATACAGCCATGGACCCATCCATGTACATCTCTCTAATGCAGCAGACTACACCCTTAAAAATTTGTAGCCGGATTATGAAAGAAGGAGGAAAACGTTATGCATTTTCCATTAAGCAAGCTAAGAGATCTGTGCCGAGAGCATCAGGATGAAGAAAGCAATTACTTAATTGGTGTATGTATGAGACACGCGCAGTGATCTGCACGCCATAGTGCTTTGTGGGCTTGGCTACAATACCTGCATTATACAGAAATGGTGAATCTCCACTGAGGCTCCAGTCACCCCTTTGTTGGTATACAGAGAGTCAGCTGTGGTGTGACATCAACAATAGGCACACATTACAGTGCGTGGTTTGTTTTTGGTCTCTGTCTTTGCCCACAGAATATTTGGTGATGATAGATGAACACTGGTAAAATTGTATAAAACTTTACCAATAATTTACCAAATCATTGGTAAATTCCAACGATAATGTCATATTCCATGCACTTCATGCCTCGGTCATCTGGGAGTACTTGTTTTCATCTTTGGGGAAACGGGGGTTGACCTATTTGGCTCTCAATTGTGAGGTGCTTATATTTTTCTCCAGTGGGTTCTGTGCAGGATAGGGGCTATTAACGGACATTCCTATATGCGAGGCCCCGATATGAGGGGTATTAAGACAAGAGATATAAATGCTCTTTTTTTTGCAGATGACATCTTATTAACTATCACTACCCCTATGGTGCCTTACCTAACCTTTACCGGCTAGGGTCGGGCGGGCAAACGTCCAGCATGCTGGAGAGGAGGTGGGGGTGACAGAAATGCATGACATACAGGCCATTCACAAGGGGAAAGATAGAACATGTCCCATCTTTCCCCCTGTATATGGCACCGTATTGCTCTGCGAGGCCATCTATGGGGGACGTATGTACGGCCACAAGCTTGTGCCCGTACATACTTACCCCATAAGTTCGTCTGGATGCAACCTAAATCAGAGGCATTAAACATCTCAGTATCTGATTCAGTGAAGAAATTACTTGTCTGGAATTTTGAATTAATGAAAAAGATAAACTGGCCTATTTGGGTAGCCACTTATCCCCCTCAAATGAACAGTTTTATGTAGTAATCTACCCCCATATTCAAATCTCTGGAACAGGACTTGGCTAGATGGCCATTTTATAATCTCTTGGTTCGGCCATATAGCATCTCTTAAAATTACTATTTTTCTTTAAAGACTTATTTTTGACCTCTCCCCATCCCTGTCCCCAAATGCATGCTGGTCGAATTGCAGTCTAAACTATTCCTCTTTATATGGGGTTCTCGGGGCCCTAGGTATCTACTCCTGGGAATTTTGGGATTTTGGGTGTCCCTTGTCTAAATAAGTATTATAGAGCAGCCCAATTAGCTTTTTTGGGCCTTCTCTATGCAGATTGAACAATTGGCTTGCCCTTTGTTCCATCCTGTAGCGACCAGTGAAGGAGCGATTGGCTATACTTTCCCTGGTCCTGTCTCCCTCTCTATAGAATAGAACAAGGTGCATTCCTTGGTTTCCTCACACCGCCCCTTGCCTCCCTTATACAACACTCCAGGACTAGAGGTGAGTGTGTTTGCTTGGTGGACCAATAAAGGTTTTTTTTTAGGATTTGCAACTTTTTACATCAATCCTGTGTGAAGTCTTGGGACTACTGTAAAGTGGTCCACAAGGCCCTCCTGCTAAACTTTTTTGTTTTCAGCAAATAAACCATTTCCTCCAGTCCTTGCGGGGTTCTGCTGATCTCTATCGGCCATGGAACTGGCTTTCTTACGTGTTCCCTTCACACTCGGCACTATATCTTCCCTTTATTCGGACCAATTCGGTCCCTCCTACATGGGGGGCTCTTGTTTGGCTTTTAAATTTACTTGTTTGAGGTTGGTTTATTGATGGGTCGCTGCAGAGACCCGCTTATGTATTATAGGTTGAGGAGTACTCAACATTAAAAGTGTAGATAGAAAAGTTAGCAGCCTCAAACTGGCGAATTTTAAGAATATTTAATATTTTGGTAGATTTCTTATCCAATTTAATAAAAGTTAAGTTTTAGGCCTGACCGATAAAGCTCCATTCTGTCTCAGGACAGTCCTTGTAAATATACTGCAATACCAAACACAGCCACTATATACTGGTGGACAATGAAAAGGCTGCAGAGCCATCCGCATTATGATGGAGGTGGTTCCTGGTGATGAATGCTCTGATATACTTATTTTCAAGTTAAATCATCGGTATCAGCAGTTTTACGGAACCAAACTATCAATGACCTATCCTTAGGATAAGTTATCAATATAGGACTTCTGTCACCTCCAACAATCAGTTATTTAAAGGGGCTGTGGCACTCAGACCAGTGAGGGGACCATTCACTTGCATAGTATTGTTACTGATGGAGGGACATCACAGCTTTTAAAAGGGGTTTTCAGGTTTCCCCCTGTACCCTCTTGACTCTTGGGACCCTGTGACCATGGGAAATGAGCCCTCAGTAACCTTGCAAGGCCACTTTGGGTGGAGCTTCATCCACTGTGAAATAGTGCTAGCCAACTGTTGAGGGTGATATAAGAACCCCAACTGGTCTCATATCTATAGGCTGGAAGACTATGGCTGTGGTCAGATGCTCTCCAGATCCACACACACTGACAGCACAGAGGGACATGTATGACCTCCTGGTGACCAGTATCACACAGATCCCAAATACTAAAGCATCAGAGGCAGCCATACAACTGCATTGTTAGGTGTTGGCATGTCAGATATGTGACAACCAGGATCTCTATAAACCAAAACCCTAGGGTCGCTTTTTTTTCCAAGTCCCTAGGGCAGAAAAACCAAAAATATTTTTATGTAAATTTGCTGAGTATTCAGCTTAGTAACACATAAGTGAAGTGATGGCCCATGCAGATGCACACATTAGCGTGCCTTGTATAGAGACACACACACACACACACACACACACACAGGGGTATACAGAGGGGCACTGCCCCCCCTGGGATACAATGTATGGACACACACAGGGGTATACAGAGGGGCACTGCACCCCCCGGGATACAATGTATGGACACACACAGGGGTATACAGAGGGGCACTGCACCCCCTGGAATACAATGTATGGACACACACAGGGGTATACAGAGGGGCACTGCCCCCCCTGGGATACAAAGTATGGACACACACAGGGGTATACAGAGGGGCACTGCCCCCCCTGGGATACAATGTATGGACACACACAGGGGTATACAGAGGGGCACTGCCCCCCCTGGGATACAATGTATGGACACACACAGGGGTATACAGAGGGGCACTGCACCCCCCGGGATACAATGTATGGACACACACAGGGGTATACAGAGGGGCACTGCACCCCCCGGGATACAATGTATGGACACACACAGGGGTATACAGAGGGGCACTGCACCCCCCGGGATACAATGTATGGACACACACAGGGGTATACAGAGGGGCACTGCACCCCCCGGGATACAATGAATGGACACACACAGGGGTATACAGAGGGGCACTGCACCCCCCAGGATACAATGAATGGACACACACAGGGGTATACAGAGGGGCACTGCCCCCCCTGGGATACAATGTATGGACACACACAAAGGGGTATACAGAGGGGCACTGCCCCCCCTGGGATACAATGTATGGACACACACAGAGGGGTATACAGAGGGGCACTGCCCCCCCTGGGATACAATGTATGGACACACACAGAGGGGTATACAGAGGGGCACTGCCCCCCCTGGGATACAATGTATGGACACACACAGAGGGGTATACAGAGGGGCACTGCCCCCCCTGGGATACAATGTATGGACACACACAGAGGGGTATACAGAGGGGCACTGCCCCCCCTGGGATACAATGTATGGAAACACACACAGGGGTATACAGAGGGGCACTGCACTCCCTGGAATACAATGTATGGACACACACACAGGGGTATACAGAGGGGCACTGCCCCCCCTGGGCTACAATGTATGGAAACACACACAGGGGTATACAGAGGGGCACTGCCCCCCCTGGGCTACAATGTATGGAAACACACACAGGGGTATACAGAGGGGCACTGCCCCCCCTGGGATACAATGTATGGGCACACACACAGGGGTATACAGAGGGGCACTGCACCCCCTGGAATACAATGTATGGACACACACAGGGGTATACAGAGGGGCACTGCCCCCCCTGGAATACAATGTATGACACACACAGGGGTATACAGAGGGGCACTGCCTCCCCTGGGATACAATGTATCACACACACACAGGGGTATACAGAGAGGCACTGCACCCCCTGGAATACAATGTATGGACACACACAGGGGTATACAGAGGGGCACTGCCCCCCCTGGAATACAATGTATGACACACACAGGGGTATACAGAGGGGCACTGCACCCCCTGGGATACAATGTATGGACACACACACAGGGGTATACAGAGGGGCACTGCCCCCCCTGGAATACAATGTATGGACACACACACAGGGGTATACAGAGGGGCACTGCCCCCCCTGGAATACAATGTATGGACACACACAGGGGTATACAGAGGGGCACTGCACCCCCTGGGATACAATGTATGGACACACACACAGGGGTATACAGAGGGGCACTGCCCCCCCTGGAATACAATGTATGGACACACACAGGGGTATACAGAGGGGCACTGCACCCCCTGGGATACAATGTATGGACACACACACAGGGGTATACAGAGGGGCACTGCACCCCCTGGAATACAATGTATCACACAGTCACAAATGTGCCTCTTCTCTCGGGTGATGGATATGTCACCAGTCTTTAGGTGAGAGCTCCTGCCATGATGTGGGTGCCACCCTCCAGCCAGGCTTATCATACATACATACATACATACATACATACATACATACATACATACATGAGCTGCTCAATCCAGTAGCGGGAGAACTCACCCTCATGCGGACCTCATACACCGTATATCGGTTTCGTCCCACTCCAACTGTCTGTGGGTTGAAGATGTCAATCTCCAGGAAGTTGCTGGGCGGACCGTATGCGTCTGTAAGATCCTGAGGTTTGGAGTTTAGCCGGCGGGTATCCGCCACCGAGGCGTCCGACATACTGACCGGAAACCAGAACCAATAGACGGCGGGACCGACACACCCGGCCCAGAGTCCCGCAGCACATGCGCAGTACGTCCCACTGCCGTTATCCGAGGCAAAAGCGTCTAAAGTCAGGCTGCGCATGCGTGCCTATACGTTATGTCGTATACCGGTGCAGGGGCCGGAGGAGGCGGTGTGGGGGCGCAGAGTTCAGCAGCGCTAGAGATACACCGAAGCAAGAATAAGCGGATCTCTCATCCCTATTGCATCCTCACTGCTTCTCTATAGTTCCATTATTTAGATGCACTGCCATAAGGATCTATCACATTAATGAATTTTCAATGTAAGTGAACATTGTTAGTCAGTATTCTGGTCCGTATATCACATCATATATGGAAGCTAAAACCAGGAATGGATCCTACAGATAAAAACACCATGGAAAGAGTCTTATATCTTCTGTATTTGGCCCCACGCCTGGTGTTATATCCTCAATACTGAATAAAATACTATTGCATTCTGTAGAACAGTTTTTCAGGATTTATTGTCAATAGAATTGTTCAGCTGTCATGTGACAGATCTGGCATTGCCACCATCATAGTGCAGATGAGAGAAGAGCCTCAGGTTGTGCAGATGCTAATCCCTGGTCAATAAACATGTGATGCTGACATCAGCCTTGGAAAACATTTTTCTAGCATCAGTCAAAATTAGCAAGACATAATTGACACATACCTCTCAACTTGTGGTGGAGTGAAAGAGGGACAAAAGGGGCAGCACAAAATAATTTGGTGCCATAGACCATGCCCCCTAATGGTGGCGTGCACAGTGCGCCGCAGCGATTTTTTTCCTTTTTTATCCTCACCCTGGACACGGCCAAAATCTGCTGAGGCAGTCAGGGAGTCCTTGCACAGCACCTCAGGACGAGGAGGGGAGTACTAAGCATCTACCATCAATAATTCTGATGGTAAATGTCCTTTAACCCCTTGCTGCACCATAACATTCCCCAACGTCATGGTGCAGCAGCCGGTGTATGATGAATAATGCAGTAAACACCCACGATTGGTGCTGGCATCAATTGCCGGTGTTAACCCTTTACATGCCACCGCCAAAGCTGCTGGCTGCATGTAACAGCCGGGGTGTATGATGTAATCAGGGAGCAATGGGGGTCTTTAGAGCAGGAGTTGTCATTTCTGAAGATCTGTTACAATGTGCCAGTTGCACATTGTGATAGATCATGTGCAAAATCCCCATATTCTGCTATACTGTAGTTTAAGTGCCATAGGGGGTATAAAAAATTGTAAAAAAAAACAAAGTTCAAATCAACACCCCCTCTTTTCCCTAGAACTGATATAAAACATATATCGTAAAATATATTAGGTATCGCAGCATTTTAATAGTCCCAATCCATCAATATTAAAAACCAGTTATTCCCGTTGGTGAATCCTGGTTCCCCCCCCACCCCAGACAATGAGCATCTGCCCACCGTGGCCAGTCCTTAGTAATGAGCACTATCATCTACCCAGCACCACTACTATGGCAAACAATGAAAAGTGTTTCAAAAAAAAAAAAAATCAAACCGTTTTTAACAAATATAAATTTAATTGAACAAAAAACGCAGACACACCCTCATTGACCATTTTATTTGTTAGAAATGTTGGTCATCGACATAATCCTTAGAATCTGAAGTAGCCCACAGGAGGCACGGTCCTGGAAGACACAAATGACACACACACACACACAAAAGGACTAATTGTCTAGGGGGTGGCATATGCTCATTGACATAGGGGGTGGGAAACATGCTTGTTGCCAAGGGGAGGAGGACATGTTCCTTGTCTAGGGGGCAGGGGGACATGCTTGTTGCCAAGGGGGGAAAGTGGAACATGTTTGTTGTCTAGTGGGGGAGGACATGCTTGTGCCAAGGAGGAGAGGACACGCTTTACTGTGGCGGCTGCACTGAATTATTGTGATATGCGCCCTGCATCCGCTCAAATAGATGACATCCTGTAAAACACGGCTGCTGAGCGGCTACACGCACAACAGATAGGAAGAAGAGTTACGTGGACCTCCAGTGAGTAGCACAGTGCGGAAAAGGGAAGAAAGAAGAGGCCCATGGACCGAAGTGGAGCGATGGACAATTGGGACAACGATCAAGAATTTTTAAATAAAGTAAGTGGAGTATTTGAAAACCAGCCTGCCCCCAAGAAATTGTCCAAACTTAGTTGAAAGTCTTCAACCCCTTTAAAGTACTTTGAGGGTTGGCGGTAGGGCAAAAATTAAAAAAAAAAGTTAAATAAAAGTTCCCCTCTCTTTTTCCCAGATAGTTTAGTTTCATAGTTTAGTTTCATAGTTTCAGATCTGATACAGAAAATAAACAATAAAAGTCATAAACATGTTAGGTATCGTTGAATCCCAAAGGTCCCAATCTATAAATATTTAAAAACGCTTCTTCAAGTCGGTGAACCCATAATGGAAAATATCGCACCATATGTCTGCAACGCAACTTTTTTGCCATTTTACACCACATAACATAACACTGTAAATGCAAATGCCACACAGATATATGCGCAAATGCACAGTAGTATTGCAGTATGTGGTAGGAACGATCACCCATCTAGGGTTAATGTACCCTAAAGGATCTAAAAAAATAGTAAAAAAAATGTTTTAAAAAAGTTTAAAAATAATTTTAAAAAGTTAAAAACCTAAAAGATCAAATCACCCCCCTTTCCCTAAAACTGATATCAAATGTAATAAACAGTAAAAGTCACAGACACATTAGGTATTGCAGCGTCCCAAAATGCCCGATCTTTTAAAATATAAACACGGTTATTGCGTGAACCACATAATGGAAAAGAGCGCTCAAATGTCCGAAACGCGACGTTTACACCATTTTACATAACATAAAAAATGGAATAAAAAGTGACCAAAATGTAGCACACACCTCAAAATGGTAGCAATTAAAATTTTGGCTCATTTTGCGAAACAAATTACACCTAACACAGCTACATATACCAAAGTATAAAAAAGTTATTAGCGTCAGAAGTGAAAGCTTTTTATTCTTTTTCGTACACAATCGTTTAACTTTTGAAAATGTATTGAAACGCAATAAAACCTGTATAAATTTGGTATCACCGCGATCGCATCGAACCACGGAAATATGTTACACACAAAATAAGCCCTCACACAGCTCTGTACACGGAAAAATGAAAAAGTTATGGATTTTTTTAAGTTGGAGAGCAGGAAATGAGTGAAAAAACCTTGCGTCCTTATTGGGGTTAACCCCTTCACGCTATGAAGGGTGTATGAAGGAGGCTCACGGGCTGAGCCTTCTTCATACAGAGATGGGCTTTGCTGCATATCGCAGCAAAGACCCATCGCTATCACCAACGGTCGGTGCTTGCACCGATCACGGGTGTTAACCTTTTCTATGCCGCCGGCAAAGTCGCCGGCGGCACTGTAAGCATGGCAGCGCAGGGAGCCGCCATCTTACCTCCGATCGCCGCTCCCCCGCACGTCATCGTGGGGCGGCGATCGGTTGTCATGGTACCCTCGGGTCTTCGTTTGACCCGAGGATACATGGCTTCTGCCTATTCATTACAATGTACAATGAGCCTGTGGCTCATTGTGATGTATAGTGAGCTGAATGCCATATACTGCAATACAGTTGTATTGCAGTATATGGTAGGAGCGATCTGACCATCTAGGGTTAATGTACCCTAGAGGGTCTAAGAAATAGTGAAAAAAAAACAGAAAAAACTAAGTTTAAAAAATGTGAAAAATTAATAAAATATTAAAAGTTCAAATCACCCCCCCCCCCTTTCCCTAGAACTGATATAAAACATAATAAACAGTAAAAATCACAGACACATTAGGTATCGCCGCGTCCCAAAATGCCCGATCTATCAAAATATAAAAACGGTTACGGCCGGCGGTGACCTCCGAGATGGGAAATAGTGTCCAAATCTCCGAAACGCGACTTTTACACCTTTTTACATGACATAAAAAATGTAAAAAAAATTTATCAAAATGTCGCACAGTCCTCAAAATGGGAGCAATGAAAACATCGGCAAAAAATGACACATCACACAGCTCCGTGCGCCAAAGTATGAAAAAGTTATTAGCGCCAGAAGATGGCAAATTTTTTTTTTCTTATTTGTACACATTAGTTTAATTTTTGAAAATGTATTAAAACGCCATAAAACCTATATAAATTTGGTATCACCGCGATCGTACCGAACCAAAGAATAAAATAGAGGTGTTATTTGAAGCGAAGAGTGAAAGTCGTAAAAACTGAGCCCACAAGAACGTAACGCACGTGCAGGTTTTTTTCAATTTTTCCACATTTGGAATTTCCCACTAGATGGCAGGGAATAATAAATAACATCACAGGAAAGTAAAATTTGTTACGCACAAAATAGTTATGGAAAGTTATGGATTTTTGAAGATGGAGAGCGAGAAATGAGCGGAAATACCCTGCGTCCTTAAGGGGTTAATATTGCCTGTATATTCTGTTTACATCACAAGTTTGAAACATTGGGTTTATGTAAACGGGCTGTAATCAAAATGTTAACAGAATGTGTATGTGTAGCAGAACATAGCCTTTCCTGTACCTAATAGCCTTTAGTAGTATCACTGACAATGCCTGCTGCTGATTGGACGGTATGAAAGAAGATTAGCATAACACACGCCTCCACCTTCAGTTTTACACTGAAATACAATTAGCGTCTTGCTGCAGCTAAACAGATTATTTGCATAATATATTGTTATTAATAGTAGGAACCAACATGCTGGAGAATTTTAAAGTTGTTTCCTTTGCTCAGTCGTCAGTATAGTGTACCGTATATACCGGCATATAAGACGACTTTTGAAGACAGAAAAATCTTCTGTCTAGTCTGGGGTCGTCTTATATGCCGGTAATCCCGACCGCCCACCGTGTATTCACGGCGGCGGTCGGGTCCCGGTGCATGGAGAGGGCTCACGGGCTGAGCCCTCTCCATAGCCAGTAAGTCTTTGCTGCATATTGCTAGCACCGATCGCGGGTGTTTTCACAGCGATAGCGGCGCATACTCACCCTCGATTCTGGCCCCGATGTCTGCGCGGCTCGTCTTCAGTCTTCCGCGCGGCCTTCTTTCTTCTGCTGGGCGCCGCCATGTCTTTCCCCGGGGCGGCGCCTAGTATGACGTCAGCAGCGGCGCGTCATACTAGGCGCCTGCCGGGGAAGATCAATGGCGGCGCCCAGCAGAAGAAAGAAGATGGCGCGGACATCGGGGCAGCAGCGCAGCACATCGGGGCCACCGGAGGGTGAGTATATAAGTTTATTTTTTTTTTAATGCTGGGCTGTGCTGTATAATACTGGGGGCTGTTCTGTATACTACTGGGGGCAGTGCTGTATACTACTGGGGGCTGTGCTGTAATGGTAATGTTATTGTTGTATGCCTTATGTTTATGAGCGACAGTTTTCCTGCTATATACCTGCATGTCATAAGAATTTACATTAAAAAAAGGACCATATTAATTTCAAATCTGTTTTTTTTTTAATTTTTACCGGTGTTTTGTATGCGTTGGAAAAGGGGTAGTCTTATACGGCGAATATATCTTAAACTCTATATTTTAAACAGGAAAGTAGGGGGGTCGTCTTATACACCAGGTCGTCTTATACGCCGGAATATACGGTAGTTGTTTCTGAATTCTCCTAACACTAATAGAATGTTAAGACATAATAAGATGGAGCTATAGATATCTTAGAACCATTGTTGTATGTGACTGCATTGATAAATGTAAATGCTGCTTCTAGGCAACCATAATGCAAGTAAAAAGGGGTTCACACGTGCCTGATTGTTCTGCTGAATGATTTTCAGAATCTACATATGCAGATAAATTGAAGGTCAATAAATAGGTCCCTTTTGTTGAATCTACATGTACATGCTATTTCTATCTAAGTTAAAGGGAACCTGTCATCAAGAACAGGAACAATAAACCTTACTCACCAATCCCACCCTCACTTTGCCTTTGTTGAAAAGTGTAGTACAGGTGCCCTAGCTTAAATCTGCCTCCTCTCACCAGTAACATTGTTTCCCAAATTTTTTTGGCCTTTGTCTATGTTGGCTCCCCCTACTGTCACTTTGCTCTACCCATCGCAAATTTGGCTCCATCACCATCGCTCCATCATGTGGTGCATGAAATGGTGAGAAGATCAGCAGGTTCCCACACAGTGCTCACTGCTAAACACACCATGCAGTGAGAGGGAAAGCATCCTGGTAAGGACAGGGTGAGGACTTCCTTTCCGCTCAGTCCATGAGGGAGGCATGGTTCACTGGCAGCTTCGAAGAAAAGATGGATCTTCTATTCAGAATATGACTCTTGTCTGCTCATCTACATATCAAAAAAACGGCTGTAATTAAGGTACAGTGCCTCAGTGGTAGATCATTTTAGGTGATATGGGGAGGAGTCTTAACCCTTTACCTGCCGGTATTACTGGTGTAAGGATTAAAATTCTGGTGACCGGTCCTGTTATAAGTTCATCACAGGTTCTTCAGCTACAGGAAAGGCACCCCTCACCATGAGAGGCTTGGCTTCTACTACTCTCTTAGTATCACAGACATAGGGCTCGTTCACACTGACATAGTTTTTCATGTTCATGCAACACGCAACTGATGCGTAACTCACACGCCAATATAAATCTGCCCTTAAGTTCAGGAAGGGAGATTGCTGGGTTACACTGGACCATGCTCTGGCACCTCTACACCCTATAAAACCGATACATCGGTTTTCATAGCCCAGCCCCGACACTTACACCTAGTATCAGAAAATCCCTAAGATGCCACGGTCAAGTATAATCGGGCATGTAAACGGATTTCTCCTGTTTCCACCATCAGGATCAGATCCCCATGACCGTAGAACTGCGAACCGAGCATTACACTGGCAGCCACGGAGTCTGGTGTGTACCCCGAGGATGCCAGGTCCCCTGCGCACGAGGCTCTGCCTCCTGGTAGGAACCATTTTATGTTGACTTAATAAAAAGAATTTGGATGTGAAGTCACATTAGTCTTGTCCTGAATTGGATTACCATGCGTGTATAGGTTACCAGCGCACCATTTAAGCCCTGTTTTTCTCCTATTTTGCCTACGGTCCTCTGTGGAACCGGTTTTGGAGCTATTGGAAGCTGCTACGGTAACCAATACATGACTCTAAGGATTCGGACACATACCGGGCCTGTTTCGCAATATGACAAGTGGGATGCAGGTGAGCACCCAATTTACGTACCTGGACATCCCCTTTTTCTTTAGCGTTATGACACGAGGCGCCACCCTCTCTTGTTTTCTTTTTTTGTATACTGTTCCTGGAAGCAACTGGCTGTAACTACATTCCTATTGCAGTGTGTAAGGGCTTGAACAACAAAAGTTGTTTTGCATACATTGAGGGGTGTAGTTTCTATGGTGGGTTAATTTATAGGGCTTCTAAATGTGTCTCCAACGTTAAAATGTTCCAAAGTTATAACCAATTGTTGTGACATATGTCAGATTCTAAAATAGGGCACGGTCGGAAAGGTGTAAACTGGCGTTGGTGTCAAGGGTTTAATATCAAAAATATTGTCAAGCACTCTCACCCATACTCCAATCCCCACACCCCAATGCCAGTTTCATTCCTACAGTCCCAGTTACATTCTGCAGCACTGGGGTATTACAGGTAGGGAATGTGTAATTAATGGCTTCACTTTTTTGAGAGATTCTTTCATATTGACATTGTTTTTCACGTCTGGTTCAGTATTTCCACCGATGCCCCTCACAGCCGTTGTTTTCAATGAGTGTTTTCCCATTGGCTTGTATTTTCACCGATCACAGAAGCAAATAGAAGTCTATGGGTCCGCAAAAAAAACTGATGAAACATTTTTTTTTCACTGATGAGGCTGAAAAACCAGGTGTGATGTTTTCAAAGCAATGTTAAACCTTTATTTTTTTTTGCAGACACGGAGACAAAACTAAACGGATGCGCAACGGTACTTGAGAACCAATGCCAATGTGAAAGCACTAACTCACAATTTCTGTAAACACTGCTTCTACAATGCCCTTTCATGGGTAAACAACAGTTTTTACCCTGTTTGGCATTTTACCTTCTCTTCAAACCCATTTCTATTATTTTTTTCTGCATCCTCATAAATTGGTTTCTGGATTTCCCTGTGCAACTGAACTAGCTGCTGACTGGTGCCAACATCCCTCCATATATAATGTATTCTCTTTCTTTCAGTAGCAGTACAACATCAAACTGAAAACTGCCTGTTCTCATCATTAATAATAAAGTGCAATAAAGTCCTGTAAGTGGCAGGATAACAATGACAGACAACACTGTAAAAGATCTTTATCTAGGTCTTATAACAGTCCTTATCAGTTGTAAGATGGCTTTCGAATTAACCCTTTTTAGACCGGTACCGGGATGAGAGCAGAAACCAATTTTTTTTATGTAACAGAGCTGTTGTTATAAGCCAATGCAATAAACCGCTTTATAAAAAACTACATTTTATTGATATACAATAAAACACACTTAAAAAACACACCCAGTGTGTGTGAAACGTCACCACCGGCTACAATAATGCAGTGTGAGCTCCCATCAGCTGC